>NC_056729.1:1029263334-1029465834 GCF_019279795.1 Protopterus annectens
CTCTATCACAAAATATTTTTGCATTGCATTACACTTAAACTGCCTTTTAAATTGTTGATGAATGTGTTTTAGTTTTACAGTTTCTATTTAATGTGATTCCTAGCCTAAACTGCATTATACTGTTAACACTGCTGATAAGTCACTTTTGTAGACATCTGAGTAGAACTCCACAGTGATAGTAAGAGAGTCTGATGACATTCACTTCATGTGAATAAACTCCTGCAGCCTTTTTAACATTAGCTGCTTTTTGCTGATGACCCTAATGCACTTCCATTTCCCATAATTGCTATGCTGTACAATGGAGATGCTTGTGAAGTGTTTTGAGATATTTCCTTTTACTAAAAGTGCCTGTGTACTAAATGGATTGGAGCTAGCAGGACAAAGCCCTTTTATGCTACATTATCCTCTGTTATCATGTCTTATAAAAAGCAAAGATGACAGCAGCACCAGCAGGCAAATGCCAGCTATCTCCATTCTTGAGTATAATAGTATATATACTCAGCTAATTCTGCATTTGGTAAAGACACCACAACGTGTGAGGCTTGTAGCCTATGCCTGTATATCACGACAGAGAAGCAACTGGTACTTAACAATGGACTAAACAGTAAGATCACTTTTTTAATGGAAATTGTAGAACTTCAGGAAAAATATCGATAGTGCTATGTACAGGATGCTGCAGGTTTTACATAGGTAAAACTGAAACTGCATTAAATAAACATATGCTAACATCTATATGACATAAGAAAGAGAAAAATACAAACAATGTACTGTAAAGACATTACCTCACATGTACTGGTGCATGTATATACAGCTTTGGTATACTGGAAGACATTCCCTTTGATCCCAAAGGTGGTGATTGGGAAAATAAAATTGAACTTAGATAGCAACTGTTTAAATGCCATTAACCTACCTGGTTTAAATGACATGATTTAAATTCACTTGGTATTAATGAAAGCTAGATGTTTAGAACATTTCATTAGATGTGGTCGGCACATGTGTATGAATATATATATATATATATATATATATATATATATATATATATATATATATATATATATATATATATATATAAATATATATATATATATATATATATATATATATATATATATATATATATATATATCTCTATATGTATATATGGTTTCCTATGAAACCGTCGAAGTAACATTACATCGACTCTCGGAACATCGAGACTACTACATCGAAAGCTGAAATCAGCGAAAACGAAAACCGTTGAGTTCCAATATATCGAAACTGAAAAGGAAACACGCCTTTTTATGTGTCATGGTAATACATGTTCCGTAAACTCGATGTTCTCTAACTCGACGGTTTTCGTTTTTGCTGATTTCAGCTTTCGATGTAGTAGTCTCGATGTTCCGAGAGTCGATGTAATGTTACTTCGACGGTTTCATAGGAAACCGTATATATATATCAATCATTTATCTTTACATGTACACACACACACACACACACACACACACATATATATATATATATATATATATATATATATTTACATTTAATATTCATACTCATTTATATTTCCTTTAAAGTCCAAAATGTTCATTATTATTAATAGATCAGATAATTTAAATAACATTTTTATGTAAAATTCAATGTTTTCCACTGTAAATAGTTTCTAATGAATTTTTGCATTTGTGAATTTTCAAAAACATGTATTCCGTTAACAATATACTTATTTACGTATATTTGTTTCATTGGTAATTTTTTGGTAAAGAAGTTTAAATGTAAAAACATAATAAGCTTTTAATACAAGTTCTATAAAAGGAAGAGATGTGTAGGGAAGGTTAGATTTTGATGAAGTACCCGTTTGAGAATAAAAACAGCTTTGATTTGGATGTCCGTGCATGGCATTTCATTATTGAGTTTAACCAGAGTTTAATTTGAGTTTGATTGGCTCCTTGGCTCTCAGTAGCAGTGGATGGTGCTTTCTATGGTTCCTGTTTTTTTTGCACCATACGTGTTCAAGTTTTATAAAGCTAAAAGCAACCATAGAAACCCCCCCAAGATACAAACTTCTAACAGGAAGGTCTACGCAAACAAATGGCTACGCAAACAAATGGCTGGTGTCAAAGCCATGGCTTAAAACTCAATAACAAGAAATGCATAATAGTACCTTTTGGAAAGTCGGCCACAGAGGAAAACTGCCTTATTGATAAAAAACCCTAAATGTAGACACAGTAGTCAGGAATTTGAGGACTTACATAGATAATTACTTGGTTTTAGGACAACATTTGTCAAAAGTAGTAAGCAAATCATTCTGTGTCACTCATCTTGTAAGTAAAAGCATGGAATCTTGGTCCAGGGAAGTCAAAGTGCCACTGTAACCAACCAACCATTATCAAACCCATCCCTGAGTATAATGCCCCATTTGGTATGTACCTAACTAGGCACATGCAACAATTGGGATGTCTACAGAGATTCATCACAAAAAAAAATAAGTATACATACATACATACACACACACATATATATATATATATATATATATATATATATATATATACACACATACACACACACATTTTGTGTATATATATATATATATATATATATATATACATACACACATACACACACACATTTTATATATATATATATATATATATATATATATATATATATATATATATATATACACACACACACACACATTTTACATATGTATATATATATATATATATATATATATATATATATATATATATATACACACACACACACACACACACACACATTTTACATATGTATATATATATATATATATATATATATATATATATATATGTATTTATATGTATATATATATATATATATATATATATATATATATATATATATATATATATATATATATATATATATATAGAGAGAGAGAGAGGGCATAAATAAATGTCCTATGCAGACCACCTAAAAGCCTTATCTCTATACTTTGTTGCCTGCAGACTGCTTGGAGGTGATTTATGCCTGGCATACATGGCATACTTGGATCCTGCCCTGATAGACATTTTGCATATCTGCAAAACACACAACACCAACTACTAGATCTAAGAAATTAAACTTTGCTTGTGACTTAAAAGAGACTTGTTGGAGGGACAGGTATGTATCTGAAAGAATAACCATTTTATGGAATAGGCTTCCCATCAATGTGAATCACAGTGTTTCCCTAACCCTATTAAAGCACAACCTGGACCAGTGGATGGGAAATCGGAAAATCATCCCCGGTCTGACACCTGACACTTATGTCTCTGACAGACATAGACAGACATTAAGTCATGCCCTAACTAACATAAACTCCTTAAAATAAAGACAGAATGACTTCTGGGATGTATTTGGGTTGCATGGTTAGGCTTATAAAGGCTGCAGTGGTTATTCGTGCAGTATACGCTTAGGAATCTATGAACAACATCTTTGCTGTAAACATCTCTGGATAGGATTCTAATGTTTACCTAATATGATAAAATCTGTTAAGATAAACATATGTTGTTAAAAGTACAAAAAAAAAAAAAAGGACTAATGAAACAAAAATGCTTCTATCCTGTTTATACCAAAAATGTATTTGATGTTTTCAGAAGTCAGACTAGGAAAGATCTATGAGATTATGTGGCCTGAACTGGGATTATATTTGTGCACAGACTGCCTTCTCAATAAACTTACAATAAAGGGCAAGATAGAGATAGGGCAGAAATTCTGGAGAGTATATGAACTCAACGATATTTTTTAAGGAATAGTGGATACTAGTTCCTGCTTTACAGCTGGTGGATAGGTGCCAAACTGCTATGTATAACTGATAATCTGGTACAGAACTGGGTCAAATACTTCAAGCCAAGAAATAACCAGTCTGATAAAACTGGGTCAAGTCCAGAAATTATCAGGCACAAGCTGAAAAAACAGATCCATAACCTTTGTGCAGCTGAATAAAAATCTAAATTAACCCAACAAAAGGCTAAAATGCAATTAGTGTAATCACATGAAGATGTTTTAGTGGATTTGGGAAAGAGGAGATGGGGCGAAGGATGGAAGAATGGCATGGAAGTCGGGAAAGAATGGAAACCAGTGGAATAAAAATATGTCACTAGATGGATTGCAAACTGGCTCAAGGGCAGAACCCACATGGTTAGAATTTCTGGAGCCATGTCAGACTCCAAACCAGTTACAAGTGGTGTCCCACAAAAGGTCAGTCCTGGGACCTCTCTTGTTCGGTATATATTTCTCGGAGGTACAGGCCAACATGGAAGGACTGTGGCTGACCAAGTTCGCAGATGACTGCAAACTGGGTGCCATAATTGACTCTCCAGCCGACACAAGCATCCTCCAAATGGGCCTCATAGAAATAGACAACTGGTGCCAGAGCCATGGCCTCAAGCTAAATGCCAAAAAGTGTATAGTCATCCCCTTTGGCAAAAACAAAGTGCCCACAAATTACCACATAGGTGGTAATCCATTAAGTACAGAAGAAGTAATTAGGGACCTGGGGACCCAAGTTGATATCAATCTCTCATTTGACAACCACGTGGCCAAAGTGGTTAGAAAAACATTTTATATAGCCCACCTAATCATGAAGGGATTCACATCTAGATCAGGGGAGGTCATCGTGCCTCTTTACTCATCCCTCATCAGGCCCATAATTGAGTACAATGCCCCTTTTGGGATGTACCTTACCAGACACCTGCAGCAACTGGAAAGACCCCAAAAGTACCTCACCAATTGGATCAAAGGGCTCAAACAGATGCCATATGCTGCCCGGTTAAAGAAACTCCAGCTCTACTCAGTGGCATACCGCCTGTTCAGAGGTGATCTGTGCCTGATGTATAAAGCCATGTCCAACCCGGAATTAATGGACATGCTGCACCTCAGAAAATCCAAATCCCATCGAGCTACGCACTCGAGAGACTTGAACCTCAGCACTGAAATAAATAGGACATGCTGGAGGGACAGATTCATAACCCAGAGGCTCCCTTCACTCCGGAATAAAATCCCAGTCCAGGTTAGGCAGAGTCCCTCATTGACTCTCTTCAATTGGAATCTTGATGAGTGGATGGGAGATCGTAGGTTTACCCTGGGTATCACTTCTGTGTCACTGTTAGACAGAGGCACAGTATACTAACCTCGAAAAAGGGCATAGCAAAATTAATTTAAAATGGGTGGCAAAAGCCAAACACACTCTGGCTAGGCTTATAAATGCCCTAGGGCAGATAGCCTAGTATGAACCTATGAACCTAAGAGTTACTAAAAGGGAAACAGGAAGAGTGGAAGAAATACAGGAAGGCAAATCTGCAATGATGGAACAAGAATCCAGAGGAAAGAAAAAGAAAGAAAATCAGAAGTATGTACAGTAATATGTGGGAAGAGGAGAGGGGCAGAGGACAAGATGGGTGGGTAGCTGAGGTATTTCTTGGGCAAAATCATCAGGTGGAAAGCAAATAAAAACAGGAAGGAAAGAAAACCGATAATATGCACATGGAAAGATTGCCACTTTGAACATGGAATGTATTGGTTATGTAATAGTAAAACCACAAAGAAGGATATTCAGTGACTTATGCTGTGGAACTTGTGACCCTTGCATGAATTATTGCTATAGTGCACAGGCAGTGAAGGCTACCAATGCAAGAACAATATAGCGGTACAGACCAGTAGTTTGTCTGGAGTTTGAATGTCCTTCATACAGCGTTGCATGTCCTCCTTTATTTACCTGCTCTTTGGGTAAAAACACAGGTAAGCATTATTTGGCTAAAGGGCCAGGGGAGGATCAGGAAGTTCAAGTTAGTTGAGGACCAGAGATGAAGGATCCAGTGGAAGGTGCAAGAGATGAAAACCCCCTGTACTTGAATATGACAGGACATTGTGCACAGAACAGGCTACATAAATACATATCTGTATGTAAAGTTTTTTTGTTTGTTTTCTGGGGGAGGATATGGAAGATGTGAAACTGAATACCCACCACCCTGCTGAACAGCAAAAAAAAAAAAAAATAATGGAAAAAAGCATTTAAGGGATGGGTTTTAAACAAACAAACAAAAAAGCTGGATGAAGTTGTTATATGTTTTGGTGGCTAATATTCAGAACATGGAATCAAGATAAAATACTATGTTACATGCATATATGCATATGTTAGTCTCGCCAGACTAGCACAATTACGATATGACTTACCTTGTCAGATTCAGTTTATTTTTTAATCATTTCAGTGCTCTGCAATCCAAGTAACTCCCCTACAGTTTTAACTGAGAGCTGTGGTAGCTTTCTTTGGGGCGTGTAAGACTGATACATGGTAGGATGCACCTGGATAGGACAATCTCCTGGTTATCAGCCTGGGATGCTAAATAAACCTTCTTAGTCTTGAATCAATCTAAAATATTTTACATGTACATCAAGAATTATTTTCATTATACCAAGCTTGTGGTAAGTCAAGTGAGCCATTACAGTATGAGATGCTGTTCCAGCGATCTGAAACTGAATATTGTATGTTTTACTCTTATTTTAGAAATGAAGTAATTCTGACCCAAGGATGACACACGATGACCTGAAAAAATAAACATGTTGTATGTTGCAGTCACAGCACTGAATGTTTGACCAGACATTACATTACACATGCTCAGATGTGTAATTTTAAGCACTCACTTTTATTATTTATTTTGACTTTATCTGCCCAGATGTATGACTGTCCTTGTTTCAAATTATCTAGGTTAGTTTGCATTCTTTCACCACTTGTTATTAGCACAATTAAATATTTTATATGTCTTTGTTCTACTGTATGCACATTTGGTTACAAATTTGTTTCCAATATTTTACAAAATTATTTATTTTACCAAAGTTCTCTCGTACCTTACCCAGTTTCAAGGCATTTTCTTCTGTAATGCTTATGACCACACTGCATACAGACTTCATTAGCGTTATATCTTTCATGTTTTTCATGTCAGTAGTAATTCCCATGGCTTATTTTCAGTCTTTTTCTGCCCCTTTCTTATTTCCCTTCTCAGATGCAATATTACACACTTTTAATGTTTCATTTAACTCATATTCTTGAGACAAAGTAATTGCACTGGTTCTCTGTCAGAAGTAGATGATCTGACTGTACAAGTCTCAACATTTTGAAAAAAATAAACTGTGAATCAGACAAATAAATGCAAATTCCAAAACTTACTGTTACACCTTGAAAGTATTCCTGCAGGGGGCATTGCCCTTTTTTACCCACCAAATTTGGAGGACCACACCACTGCTACTTATATATACTGAGATCACTGTACCTTGGAGAAAGATTGGAATACTCCAAGATACTCCAACCATAAATTTAGTATAAACTCCCCCATATTTGCACATTCAGTTCTGCCATTCATGATTGCAGTTACAGTCCTTGGAATTTCAGGAGACACCCAGTTTTACATATTCTTCAGATGTCAGTTGCTTTATTTAATGTTGTATCTGCTTTCATAGCAGAATGACTATTGTTTGATCATTTGCATACACCATGTATACGCAGTTCTCATGCTATTGACTCAGAAAAATTACAAGAAAAAAACAGACTTTGGCTTTTATTTCCAAATAATTTTTAATATAGTACAGAATTGCAAATGGATAGAAATGAACTCCATTGATGTTGATGCACAATAACCTGGAAAATATTCTTAAAACCTGTTCTTTGTTAAGCTGATATATAGGAGAATAACACAGCCACGTTTCTACTGTAAATATAACTTAGCACACCAATATATATATATATATATATATATATATATATATATATATATCCTGATAACTATATGGCTTACCAATAAATGAAAATGGTTCCATGCATTTGGTCCAAATTCACTTGGTCAAACTTAGTTTAGTCATTTGTTCTAAGTATATTTGGCCTAAACTCATTGGTTTAAATGCATTTATTGTAAGTTTGGATTTTAATTATTAAATTAATGGTTTCTTTCATACAGCAATGTACTTTTGATGATTTATGTTTGGTCTTTTGATATTACTCTTAGTGAATGTTCAGTCAGATTCACTTAGGCAGACACAGGTATGCTGAAATGTAAGTGTTCTTTCTGGGAACTCATACAGTGGCTTATGGGAGTTTGTTGCTTTCTCCACTGCTTTGTGATCTTAGACTTAGAATATGTATAATGAACAGCAGGGCTGGATGCCCAGACCTTCACATGGGGGGGGGTACAGGGGGCTTGCCTCCTGTAAAAAACACTTTCTTTGATTTTTTAAATGTTTTTAGATGTTTTGAGTTGTTGATTTAATGAGCTTAGATGAAATGATTTAAGATTAATAAATACAGATCCTGTGAAAACACTAGTACATTTAAATAAATTTATATTCTAGAATCAACAATATTTAGAAATGCATTTTCAAATTTTAATGCACAGATGACTCCTAATGCTTAAAATTGTTATGCAATATAAAAAGATACCACGTACCAGTATAGTAGGGAAGCTAAATATAAACAAAACACATTCAGTTTCCATGGAAGTAGTGGTGGTGCCATAATTATTGAACGAATATGCAGTGAATCATAATGAACAACAAATAATAAAGATAAGCAATTACCTCCACAAGAAGAAGGAAAAAGGAAGAAACACACAGATTAATGCAACTTGTAAAAAGGTGAGCAGCTGTTTGTGCCTAACCTGGCAAGAGTATAACTGATGCAAACTTACACATTATTGGAACTAACCCCCACCCATATCAAGATAATTACGGGAAAACAGTATAAAAACACTGTTGGCTCATATATCTATGGACTAGCTACAACTATGGGATAAATACAAACAAGTTTAAACTTGATCTTATATGACATTGTGAGATTTTTGCTAACAGCGGACCACCTTAGCACCATTTCCTCCTAATAATGGCTAACTGGTACACATATTGAATTTCACACTTGATCTTTTGAATTTACTCTAAATTGAGTGACAAAAGCATCAATACTTTCCATGAGACCATGTGTTCTCATGAAAAAAAAATGGTGGATTTGTGGCAGGTTTATACTCAGCTCATAGTGACTCTAAAACATCTAGTGGTCTTGGTATATCATATCCAGAAGTATTTTACTCTCTTTAGAGCACTGCATGGGAGTTCTGCCATCCCCAGAGGTCAAAACCCTGTAGCAGGTCACAATTCAGGGAAAAATGGTCGCTGTCGCACATCCATGAATATAACTAATGTCGACACATGGCACACACCTTTGGGTACATCATTAGTGTGACAAATTGTGGTACCACCATGGCATTACACAAATATACATGGCATGTCAGACTATTTATCTACTTTTCTGTTTGTTGATGAGGTTAGTCCCACTAGGGTAGTAGCCTCTTTTGACGGGAGACCTGAGGTGATATTTATAATAGTAAGGGCCTCAGGGCATCAGGGAAATTTCCTACTCATTAAGAGAGTGCTTGTTTCATTCATAATGTAGTTACAGCTTGTAAAACAGCACTCAAGGAAATCCAAGATGGTGGATAACACAGAGGTGAATGCTGGTGCATTGTCTGAAGCTATATCAGATTCTGAGGAGCTGTTTCAGCAGAATGTGTTTGTCTCATCAGATGGAAATGTGAAACACAATTATATTACAATGTTATTACAACGCTCCATTCAAGAGGGTTGCAGGATGATATTTTGGGTGAACTGTTGATGTAAAATGAGCTGGAAAGTGGAAAAGATGTTTACTGGGGTGAAATTATGGACAAAATTCAGTTGGAGGAATTGGAAGATATTTTGAAAGGAGATTGGCTGACAAAGAATTTTTATGCTGAGATTGTTAAAGAAACTGCAGGAAATGTGATGAGATTCAAACAGAAGAGAGGAATTGTAAACAATCAAAGGAAATTTATGGTGAGAATTCAGAACAAAAAAGAAAAATAAATGTACAGGTATGACATTTGGGATAATTTAATGGTCCAATTAGGAGTAAAGGCTCAGGAGGAAGAGTTTTTATTGTTATTCACAAAGAGACATTTTGTGATATTTTTGAGACTGGTTCTGTTCTGGAAACTTTTTGGGGGAGTATGAGAAGAAAAAATGTAATCCATGGAAATCAGTTCACAGAGAAACAAAAAGATGCATGTTCAGTTCTGAACTGAAGTTGAAAAATAGACTTTAAACAGACATTTAAGCACAGAGGATTATGGACTGGAGGGTGGAATTGTCAAATAATGAAAATGGAAAAATATTTATATCCCTAGTATTATACATGTAAAGGGTAACAGAGGTGTTGTAAAATATTGGGGATAACCGAAAACATGTTTTTTTTTCCTGTGGAAAAGACAATCATTTGATAAGTAATTTTGAAAATAGGAAATGTTATAACTGTGGGGAAATGGTCATGATACAAAAATGTGAATTAAAATGTTATAAATGTAACAAAACTGGGCATTTATAGATGGACTGTTACCTAGAGAAAAAGGACAAAGAAGAAGAAAACAAAAGTGAGGATAGTATACAAAGAGAAGAAACCGTCTCAATAAAAGAAAGATGACATAGAAAAACAAGATCAGGGTAACAAAAAAGATAAGGATAAAGAGAAATCTGAAATGGAAGAGAATATAGAGGAATGTTCTGAAATAAGTGATGAAGATATAAACTGGAAAACAGTGAAAAGTAAAAAGAATTCAACTAGCAAAAGAATAATAGAAAAAGAAAGGAAAATGCTAATGCTAATGAGATAATTTCTTCAAATTTACATAATTTTTGGTGAGCTACAACAGACATGATGACAATTTTACAGTGCTTTCAGTAAATGTGAATAACATCAAAAATATAAGAAGAAGATTAGGCATTCTAAATTGGTGTAGTTAAGTGTGAAGGTGACTTAATTATATTGGAAGATATAACATTTTTGATGTGGGAGATTACAAAGTCAACTTTGGGGAGGATATACATTATGGAAATCAGGAAAAGATCTATGTTCAGGCATAGTTGTACTTTGTAGAAAATATTGAACATAATATTGGCAATGATGGGAAGATTAACCATTGTAGATATCAGATAGCATAATTGGGTATATAGAATTATTTATTCATTTATTTTATTTATTTACATTTGTTACTGGGTAATGTCCAACTGGGCTGAAAGCCCTTTTTCAGCGGAGACCCAGAGAGAAAAGCTCCAAAAGTACAACATAATAGATAACAAAGTATTAAAATGATTTACAAAGTATAAATCCCCTACTTCTCATACCTTAATCTACTTTCTGCCCTTTCCTCACTCTTCTCACTAGCTCTCTCTAATCTTCCTTGACTACTCTTTCTACTGTCTTCTAAAATCTATTAAGCAAATTGCCTCAGAGAAACATTCTATTGTAATTGTCTTGCCTTCATGCAACTACATCATGATAAAACTGAGATTTTGTAACCACTTACCCCAAAAACTATACTCATCTTAATGACATATTTCTTTTTATACATCTTGAAATAGTTATGCTGTACTCCTGATTATTGACACTGTATAAGATTGTATTGCTACTTAATGCCTTGTAATAATCCTGTAACATTGCTGTTTAATGCTAATTTATAATGAAAATTGTATAATATGTTGGAGCTTTTCTCCCTGGGCCTCCGCTGAAAAAGAGCTCTTCAGCTCAGTTGGACAATCCCGGTCAACAAATGTAAAATAAATAAAGTTATACAAAGTAAATAAGAAGCAGGAAGTTAAACAAGGTAAATACAGCAACAATAAAAATACAAGGTTACAAAAAATTAGTTAAATAAGAAACTAACATACAACTGTGAACTGAAATACATAAGTATGGTAGAAGGAATATAGCAAGTGTAATATTAGCCAGAGCAAAACCTGGAAAAAAGAAACCCTGTACCTGGAGTAAATTAAAGATTGGTAGTGACAGACAAGTGATAAAATAAAATTATGAAGAGTTTGAAATAGTTGAAAAGTAAGGACACTGGTTAGGATTGGTGCATTTTATAACACTGTATACTTATATTACAAGTAAAGAAAGGGAAATTTATTTCATAAATGTTGGATTATGTACTAATTAATATGAATATAACATTAACAGGATAATTTAATTGTGATTTGAAAGAAAAAAGAAGAAGAGAGGAATGATGTTAAAATTTTTTGAAGTTCTAAAATGTGATAAACTTAAAAGATTTGGAATAAATAATTTGTGGACATATAGTATATATGAGATGGAATACATTATCTTATAATATCACAAGTTTTAACTATAGCTAAGGGAGAGACACTTGTAACAGGTTTTTCAGATCACTCAGCTATTTGGACAGAAATACAAGGAAATCAGGATTATATCAGATTGGGAAAAGGAAAAAAAAGAAATTAATAAGATTTTTTAAAACTGTTTAAAAGTGTAAGCTAGGGAAGGGGTAGACCAGTTAGAGGCCCCAATCTTGGTGCATAGAGAGCAAAGGGAGATTGCCAGGAATTCAAAAGATACAATGGATATGAGCTGTGGTATCACGTATGCGGTGGTAGAACAGCCTCTCCTGAAGTTGGACTCCTGCTACCTTTAGACAAAACATTTAAAAGAATTAGAAAGAATGAATGGGCACCTAGCGTGATGTGCCTTACGATTCCTGATAATTTCCTGTGATTTGTTCTTACACACAATGGTGAATTGTTACATTGCAATTTTTTCTTTATATTGTACTTTATACTTGGATTTTAAACATTACTCAGACAAAACAGCAAATTACAAATGTATGGTTCATTTATTGTTGAAGATGACTAAATTGTAGGCGTGTCCATCTGGACATTGAATGATTGTCACAAAAGTTGAAACCCTGCCCACATTACATCACAACATGACATCACATAATTTTAATATGAATGTCTTGCTTTGCTATATAATCACTGGAAAAGCACTGAATTGTTATGAGACACAGCGCTCATCTGCCTTGTCTAATAAAGAAGATTCTGCTCTAACATAAGGAGACTTAACTCATCATTTTTGCTCTAACTACTGATGTTTATATTATTATCTGGAGAATTTCTTAATTACTGAGTGAATTTATTATTCATTGCCACTTAACAAGCTATGGTTCCTGGTATTTTAGGATTTTTTGTTTGATGGATAAATAAGGAAATAAGGAACAAACTTAGGAAGGTGGAAAATGCCTTAGAAATGGATACCTTGGTAGAAGAGATGGGGCAGAAAGAACACAATTCTTTATGTATGAAAATGTCAGAGCAGAGCTCATATTAAACAAAAATGTTAAATGTCTGGGCTGTACACATTGTGAGTGATGATCTGTTATCCAGTACTAAAAGCATCCATTCAGAAGCTACGGTGTTACTTAAATGTGTACATATACGTCATTAGGAATCTACAATACCATAGATCTACAGCTGTTCCAGAATTAAAACAGGATAAAATAAGACACTTTAGTGTACTCTCAACCTCTTAGCAAAAGAATTCAGGAAAACTCCATAAATAATTGGGGAGAAAGTCACAGAATCAAGAGCAGATTTTAAATATACCTCTTAAAAACTTAGAAAGTTGCTTGCAAGTTTTTGTATTGCATTGTAAGTCTGAAACTCAAATGTCTGTAATTATTCAGTGACATTAATCCTCAATTATTTTCCAGATAACCACAGCTGAAAGGTATACAATTAAGATAATGTACACTATTTATTTGTATTTCTTACTGATGTGTTTGCACTGCTTGTTAACGTACCATTCACTTTCCTATCATAAGGACAATGCCATCATAAATATTCAGGTTCTCAAAGCACTGCATAACAGAGCACGCCCTATCTTTCCATCACAAACAAGAGACAGTAAACAACACTTTGTGAACTGATTATGAGCAGACATCATGGAACATAGTGTCAAATTATAATGTATGCCCAAAAGTACTGTGGCTGTCAGACATATGGCAACACAGTATGACCAAATGTATTGTAATACACACAATTTACTGTTTGTAAAAATATATATTGAATGTTTGGGATTATATGTGCCTAACTGGTAACATCAAGAATGCTACAAAAAAATGAAGAATATAATTGGATAACCAAACATAATGCAATTAAAAAAACCTGGTTTGAAGAACTGTTGCAGTCTTAAACCCATGCTGAATAAGAGAAAGCCAAGACATTAATGGGGTGGCACCTGAGACACCCCTACTATAATCCAGCATTGCCTCAGGCTTCAAAGACGAAATTTGCTTTCTCTGCTCCTCCTGTATCAAACTAATAGAAAATAAACCCTTCTTTGGCATGAATCTATCCATGCCTCACCATATTCCCTGTATAAGTACCCTAATTTACAGAGCATATCGAAAACCCAGCCATCCTACTTCATCTCCAACAGACTTTACATTGTGATCTCTGCCAGGTTTACAAGGCTGCAACAAGCCTGTCCCATTCATGGGTTTATAAGTGTATACTAGGCAAACAACACTTGGGCCCTTATAAGCCAGGCCATGCAATGCAAATGTGACACACAAATTTGGTTTATACAGAGAGTGGTTTAATAACTGCCTCTGTCAATCACAAATAGATACCAGACCATGGGTGAATTTCTGAATACACAGCCATTGGTCCAAGTTGCGCTCAGTTAGGGATATGGAGGAGCTCTGCTTCAAATAAATGGGGAGCTTGTTTCAGAGAATGGGAATACCCTGAGAAACATATCTGTCTCATCAACATGTCTTATTTATGTTGCAAGCAAAATTTAGGTCTTTTAGTTTGTTTTGTGGATGAGCAAAAGGTTCATTAAAACAGGGTCCAAGGATATCTTGTATGTCAGGCAAAGATCACTTCTCAGAAGTCTGTATGACACCAAGTAAACAGACTTGAAATTTTGGTGATCAGCTTAGGACATTGTGTCTACTCCCTGTATTCTATTTGTAAGGAACCTTTCTGAATGTTCCACTTGCTGCATGTTTCTGGTCAGGTACATACCAAAGGGGGCATTATATGTTATGATGGGTCTGATAAGGGCCGAGTACAGTGGTGTGATGACTTCTCTTGACCTAGATGTCATGCTTTTTCTTACAAAGTTGAACAACATAGAAGGATTTTCTTGCAAGCTTGGACCCATGTTTGTCGAAGCCTTGGTTACTACTCACAAGTTCCCAGATTCCTGACTAGTGAATCAACTTTCGTGGGTGTTTTATTGATGAAGTAATTACCTGGGGTGTCCAACTTTTTAAAAGGTATTATAATGCATTTCTTGGTATTGAGTTTTAAGGCATGGCTTTGGCACCAAGTGTTTGTCTGTGTTAGACCTTCCTGAAAGGTGTTCTTATCCTGGGAGGGTTCAATGATCTGTGAACTTAGTTAACCAGAGGCCTTTGACATTGACTTTGACATTTGAGAAGTAGCTGCCAAAGAGGAGTGGGCATAGCACAGAGCCTTGTGGGACTCCAGTAGTGACTGGCCTCTTTGTGAAGGTGGCTCCTATCAGTATGTTAGCTAGCTATCCAGCATGTTATAAAGGGGTTCATATCCAGTTCTGTAAGTTTGTGGACAATGCCTGAGTGGGCTATTGTATGAAATGCTTTAGCTAGATCTAAGTAGACAGTATGCACCATTTTCCTCCTCACCCATTGTCTTAGGGGCCTTTTCAAAAAGGTCTTTGTTTGACATTTCACTTGTTTATAGCAACAAAAAATTTAAATTAAACCTAGATGAGTGAATATGAATTTATAAATTCACTCCTCATCTATCCCCTTAGATCCTTATTGATAGAGTGAGCAAGTACTGGAACTTGCAGTTTTGGCAGACTGTTTATTGACTACTTGGCTGATAATCTAGTATAAACCTATGAACCTAATAAATTTACAAAGCCAAATTGTGTGTAAAAACAACAAATATGACATGTCAAGTAGCAATGAGTGGGATTACTTAAATTCTTCAGTTTCACTGGTGAAACAGGTAGCACACTCATCTTTGGTGCTAGAAGACCAGCTATGGACTCTACTCCCACTTCTGGTGATTGGATTGCTGACACTGCAATGCAACATTGGGGGGGGGGGGTGCTGTTCCATTGAGTGTGTAAGATTTCCTTTGTCCTAGCTGCCAAATATTGTAAATTACATGAACACAAATGATATCTATTTTATCATGTCTATAATCCCCCACCAATGGCACTACTCTGAGGACAGACATATCTCTAAGAATGCCCCCCCTCTGAGCAATGGAAATAATGCATGTTTTTACAAGCTTTACCATATTATTTGAGCAGTACTCATCTGCCTGTAAAGTAATACTTATGAATAAAGAAATGTCTTCAGACAAGGAACAGTTTTGAGAGTCCTACTTTCATTTTAAGCACCTTGCCGTTGGGTGATACTGAAAGTATTTTCCATCACTATATTCTTTTAGAGAATGCACTACTTTAACATGGATGCTGCTATTTTTTTCCTGTAAACTATGAGGTTTTAGACTAGTGAGTTTTTTCACAGAGTTGTTTTGAGTTGGGTCCCCAGCCATAGGAAAGGGAGTTACCTCCAGGATTTGGTTTGGAAGGCGCTATTTATTTGGCTTTCTTTTAGTTATTAACAGTACTATAAGTGAGACCAGTTATTCAGAGGTCAGTAATGGAATTCTGAGCCTCATAGATCACCCAGAGATAGGGAGGACCACATTCCCAGGATGCCTTTGCACAGACGTGGTGACCATAAATTCTAATTGGCACCCTATTACAGTTACAACCTTGCTGTAAGCCAACAATGCAGCTGCTTCTTCTCCCATCCACCCTTGTGACTCCTATGGATACTTAGCTGCCTTCAGTAATTTGCTATAGATATTCAAGACCGCTGGAAAACCATCAGGAAGTCTATAATTCAAAGGAAACCCTTTGTAACTTTTAATACTGTAATATGATGTCAAGGTTTTAGAAGTACAAATCATAAAATTACTAATGAAAAGAGAACTAGATTAAGATATGACAGCAAAATAATGCCCCTTCTTAATCTTAGATTGGTGGTGGTGCTGCGGTAGCATTGTCGCCTCACAGTAAGATGCTGTCCAGTTCGATTCTTAGCTACAGCATCTTCTGCGTGGAGACATGAGTGAATGGGCGTACCTTCGTTGAAAGTTGCGCGTCAGGCCTGGCAAGCCGGTACATAAAAATCAACTGCCAATCATTAGCGGACCGGAGTTCCGCTGTGGTGACCCCTAACCAGGAAAAGCCGAAAGACACAAACATTAATCTTAGATTATCACTATCAAGCCGAACATAAAGAAAGTAAATGCAAAATGTTCAGGGTGCTAAGGTAAGTCAGAAGTTTCTAACATGTTTTGATTACTTTTTTCCATCAGTAACAGCTGACTTCAGGTCCTATGCACACACTCTGGTACTACATTTTCCTTTCGTTGACATTGTTTTGGTGGGGGGCAAACCTCAAATTTGATACTCTGGTTGGGTTGGTACGCCCTCTTTATGCATGAAAGCCTTCAGGCTATCTAGGTGTGCAGCGGTCCTGCAGTGAGTGAGATGTAGGGGTGTGCTGTGTGTGAGCTGAGCCCATCGCACTATGTCTAACTGTGATTTTAGTATTAAGCTCTAATACCTCTTGTGTACAACAGCTGATGTTCCTAGGTGATGGCATGCAGTGGGCTGATGTGAGAGGTTGTCCTATCTTTGCAGTGGCATAAGTCTTAGAAGTGAGGCATCCTGTTGAGCAAATGCAGTAGTTTCTTCCCAGTGTTACCACAAATGGTCACAAGGAGAGCACATTTCTTATACACACCCCTGACAGGAAGGCCAGGCCGCATCATTTCCCCTATGCTGCTTGAAGTCTGCTCTAGCATCTGGGTGACTAGTCAAATACAGATCATAGTCAGAGCTGCAGCCCTTTGTACCTCTTAGACCAATAAGATGTACACAGAACACTGCATAGAATGTTAAAGATGAGAAGGTCACTTGAGGGTAAAATATAACCCTTGCTGATGCAGTCAGCTCAAAAATAACCCACACAGAGTGGATTAATTCCTTAAATATTATATCAACATTAAAAAAACAGCAGAATCAGCAGAAAAAAATTTGGTCATAATCATTTAAAGATGGAACATAAGGAGAATTAACATGAAATATTTTGCCCTGTTACTGACAACGTAATCAGATAAAACTGAAAATAACTAGACATAATAATAATAATAATAATAATAATCATAATAATCTCTTTAAAATGATGATACATTCTAGTTAAATTAAAATAGCAGCAGACCCAGTGAAAATATTTTTCAAGCTGGCAGCTAGCATGTGGTGTTAACTCTACTTGTAAAACAAGTAGTCATGAATTAAACTTCATGACATCTGTGTTGATATTCTGAAACAACCTACTTTAACCATAAGATGCATTTTCACGCTTAAGTTGTATGGTGCAAAACAAAGAAACACTACATTAAAAGAAAAAAATCTGAAACACGGAAAAAATGAAAAAAACAAAGAATGAACACTGAAGCATTTCAAAAGACGCAGAATTACTGCTACTTTATACATTTTCCCTACCTAGTATTACACTGGAAAGGAAAACTCATAGCTTGTTCTACTGATTACCATGCATCCTGTAAAAAATATGTCTGCTCCAAATACTGACCATGTGACAAATAAATCAATAGGTAGTTCCAGAATATTTCCACCATCACAAATGTGATGGCCTCTGTTTGTAGTTCTTGTGGGAAACTGGAATCAGGCTCTAAAATTAGAACTGAATCTAATGACAGAGCAATATTATAAAACACTGTTAAGGTTCTGTGGTTGCTACATTCCTTATATATTCAAACTCTTAAAAATTAATGTTTATAGATTTGATTACAACTTTACTTTCTCTTAAAATAAAAATATTATTGCCAATAAAATGTTACAGCAGTGTTCCACTGCAAACATACCATGATTGATATTCCATATTTTAACATAATTTCAGTATTGTGGAAACATTGACAATGAACAAAAATATTGCAATTATCCTTTATAATAAACCTAAGAAAGGTAAGTAAAACAAATTTACCTGGTAAGTGAAAAAGAATTATTTGAGGTATTATAGATGATTATAAAAGCATACATATTTTAATCCTGCATAAATGTTTCCATCTGAAGCTTGTTTCTGCTAAAAATGCAATTTAGAAAGTTTAACATTCCATACATATGTCTAAGAAATAATTGTTGCAATTATATGAAGTGCAAAGTAAACTTAATAGCCAATTGATTCAAGTGTTTTACAGTGCCAAAAGCATGTTTTACTTTTGAAAGGAATACGACTTAAAATGCATAAGATGAATTTTGTGAAAGTTTCATACAGAATTCCTGCATATTGTGGAAGATATGAATCTACATTTAATTTTTATTCATTTTAATGACTTAAGGCCCATAAGGCACAACTGACTTTTTTTAGGGCAACCCTGGAGCACTGTCTGGTTAGACAACTTGAGAGTTATGTAGTATACACATGAAGACTAAGGGAATCAAACTCAGGAACATACAGCAAAGCTTGCTAGCAGCTCATAGCCTCAGCCTTTTATTTTCACTTTTGGTGAGAATTTGGTCATTCTTAATGTTTAGATTTAATCACAGTAATGCCAGTCATTAAACTGTCATATTTCTCATGTTTTTAGAAATTGCATGTTGATGTAAAATCTGCAGTTCTAGTAACTTTCAATATTTAAACATTTCTCATTTCCCTGAACAAATAAGTTGAGCGCCATGCGGCAAAGACTATTGTACATTTATGTGAGGTGTTCATCTTGAGTTGCCTGCTCTTGTTACAAAATTTCTGTAGAAACTTCTCCCTGTCTAATCTCATCTACTTCTACTAGTGAGCACTGGTAGATCAAACTGGGAAGCTCCTCCCGTCTGACTGCTATGCACACTTTACCCTTCTTATTTTCTTGACTACTTAGTGCTCATGGACAACTGTTTGGTTATTCCTAATGAATATTCCATATGTGGGAGGTGCAAGTAGCTACTTAACTTTGGAGGTCAACCTCTATTTAAAGACTGTAGACTATACCTGGCATGTTGTATCTTCTGATATCCAGTTGACATAGCCATGCCTACCATATCATAGACAAACAAATAAGAGTTTTTATGCTGAGGTACATAAAAAATCCTTGCCTTAACCCCATATGCCTCCTAGACAAAGGTTTTGTGTACAGGACACTCAATGTCACACTGACAGGCAAACAACATATGCAGGCAGCAACTCCAAAAAGTGGTCAGTCAGCTCACATGCAGAAATGTTTAAGGCAGCAACGTTGAAACAGTACATCTGATAATTCTTAGTCAAACACACAGATGTATCACTCACCATACTGAGCAAAGCCATAGCGATGGTAGCTACCTCTCAGGTACCAGGATCTGCAGGGCATTTGGGGCCTTCAAGGCCCTTCACCCTTAGTACGCATATGACATGGCCATTGTGCACTTGTAAATGAAAGATATGAGACATACATCCTTGGATCATATTAAGAGCTACAGGATACATCTCTCAGAATATTCTTCTGAAATTGGTTTGGAACTAGTATTGAGCAGTATCCAATCTTTTCCAAGAATAATGCACTGATATAAGCAAAAAATAACTGACTTCAATTATTGAATGACCTAGTGAGTTAATTGTAAGGGGATCCAATATATATCAGCCTGGGAGGAGATGATTGACAGCTCTGTTTTTTACTTTGGCTGGCCTGCACCTCTCTCCTCATGGCTTCCGTACATTAGCTAGGAGCTTTTCCTCCTTCATAATGCCTTTCTTATGCAAGGTCAGTCTCCTCAACGTACATATATAACTAATAAAAATCAAAAATAAATAGTGGTTGCACTGCTGAGTTCTAGAAGCCTAAACAAAAGATCTGAAGTAGGCAGACTTCATTCGTCTGCAACCTGTGGGTATCGGATCCGATCTCGGATCCGAGCCGGCAATTCAAAAGCTTAGGCTCCGAGCTCCTAGCTCCTCCCTCTTACCCATAACCCCTTGCCAAGCCCTGACTGACCTCAGATTTCGTTTGCCGCTTTTCAAGAAGCAATGGAATTCTAGAGCTCCTGGCGTGGTTTTGAGATAAGTGTAGTTTTCTGACAGGAAAATTTTTCAAATTCTCTTTTTTTGTTATAAATATAGTTAGAGTTGTGTGTGGTTAAGGCTTTCCTCCCTCTTTAGTTAATTTTTCTCGGGTTTTCGTAGTTTGTTTGTGTGTGTGTGTGTTTAGGCCTTAGGTGTAATGTCTGAAGCCCCTAAGGCTGTTTTTCGAAATGTACGAGTGTGGCCATAAGCTGTCTCCAGCAGATGGCCACACTCGGTCAAATGCTTGGGGTTGAACACCTGTCTTCTGGTTGTACCATTTGTGCAGGGTTCAACCCCGGCTTTAAGGAACGGAGGTCGGTTGGTGCTGGCGGGTCTTTACCCCCAGATACTGCTTCGCCTCTGCCCTCCAGTCAGCAACTTGTTGCTGTGAGTTCTCCCCCTCCGGCTGGGACTCAACCTCCCTTAAAGTTGCCGGAGGGGAAGGATTCTTCTAGGGAGAGACAGAAGGAGAGGCACAGGGAGAAGCACCACAAGAGAAGAGCCGAAGCTTCCAGCTCGGCTCCTCCATCTAAGCGGGCTTCCCCTGTGCCTTCTAGCTTTCCTCCTCCTCGGCTCCACTCCCCTCGGTTCTCTCCTGGACCCGAGGAGGAGGAGGCTAGCCCTTCCAGGAGGTCACCGAGACGGCTCTCTAGGTCCGCTTCGGTGGCCTCCTCTAGATCCACTTTTTCTATGAGCGAAGCTGATATGGACCGGATGATGAGGAAATTCATCCAGGCCCAAATGCAAATGGGAGTGCTCCTAGCCCCCCCCAACCGGGAGGGGCTTCGACCCCTTTTTTCGCCCCCTTAGCTCCTTCTCCGACCCATACCACGGGTTCGGAGCTTTCGGCGCCGTGCAGATTTGGATCCGGGGGTGGGTCGGATCCGATTGGTCGGCGCACCTCGGATCCGTCCCATCCCTTGAGTGCTTGGTGCCGGACCCGACCTCTCGGAGCCGAGGGCCGAGCCTCGGATCCGAGGGAGCTGGTGTGTCTTCGGCTCCGTCCAGGTCGGAGCACACTGGTCTCTCGGATCCGACGGTTTCGGCTCCGACTCCGATCCGTACGCCGGATCCGAGTGGGGTCGGCTCGGGCTTAGAGAAGCTGGCTCCCCTCGGCTTTCAACGTTATGGAAAGGGCACTGTCGAGGACATCCGGACCCCGGTCCCTGCCACGGCTCCATCCGCACTCCATTGCAGTTGGGCCAGGCCCCCACCAGCCGGTCCCAGGGACAGCCCGCCTCGATGTCCCAAGTGGTTCCCTTGGAACATCCATCTGCTGAAGAGTACTCCTCGGACAGCCCCCCCGATGAATTACCTCGGAAGCGTAAGTGCAAGAGGAGGCACATGGACTCCCTGAGTCCGTCACTGAAGACACGGACTTGGATGAAGGGAAGGCTCCCCTAGGTCACCCCTGAGGACGTCTCATTTGGAGACATCATGGAGATGTTAAGGATCAGGGGGTGGTCTGCCCCAAGGCTTCTTCGACGAGTCTGTGTTCTTGGAGGCATTCGAGGCGGGCCCTTCTACCTCTTGGGTGTCCTCCTGCTGACCCCTGGTAGATCTTATATCTATCAGGGCGTGGAAGGATCCGGACACCATTGAGCCTATCCCTAAGCGCCCGGACCGCATTCTTTCTCCTCCATCTGACCGCACCCACTGGAGTAAGGGTCCCCCAGTAGATGCCATGATGATGGCTGCAGCCACGAAGAGGGAATTGGCCCAGGAGAGTCCCTCCGTCCATCCTCCGGGCAAGGAGTCCCGTTCGATGGATCGCATTGGGAAGCGAGTGTTTAGTTCAGCGACCTTCTCCTTGAGAGCGCTGAACTACATGGCACATGTCATTAGGATGCAGCGAGATCTGATTAAAGAATACGCTGCATCTCCCCCGGAGTCCATCTCAAGTGAGGATAAACAGGTTTACTCCACCCGAATGGCCACTCTCAGATCTGTATCCAATACATCTATGCGGCTGCTGTCTCATGCTACTGAGGGAGCCGCTAGAGCCAGCGGAGCAGGCCTGGTCATGAGGCGACAGGCCTGGCTCCGCCATTGTGATTTTGCTGAGCCCTTCAAGGCGACCTTCGCGAATGCCCCTTTCGATGGTTCTGCCTTGTTTGGCAAGACTGTTCGAGACATTAGTCCAGAGCGAAAAGGACGGAAGACGCTGTCTGCCGTCGGAGTCCGCTTCTCAGCTCCCCAGAGGTCCTTCTCTAAGAACCAAAGGGACAGAAGAAGATGTGGTTCCGAAGTCGCAGCAGTCCCAACCTGCTCCGGATAACCAGTCCTTCCGTGGCAGAGGAGGACGGGAGGTCGTCGTGCCAGAGGCAGGGGCTCCTGGCAATTTTGGGTCCAGAGAACCCTTCTCTGAGAGACCCACGCAGCAGCCCTGAAGGGTTGCCCGGCTGTCCGTCTCTGGAGGCAGTCGGGCGGTTTCGATGCACCTGACTTCTTGGGAGTCCATAACAACAGACAGTTGGGTGCTTGACTTATATCCAGAGGATATTCAATACCCCTAATCAAGATTCCCAAATCTCGCAGCCTCCCAGATGTTCCACCCGACCAAGGAGGCGGCAGCTCAAATCGAGCAGCTGCTAGGAAAAGAGCCATCCAGCACGTCCCCAGATCAAGCCGGATTAGGGTTTTACTCCAGGTTCTTTTGGTGCCAAAGAAGACGGGGACTTAAGACCAATTTTAGACCTTTCCCTGTTGAACCTGTCAGTAACCAAGCAAAAGTTCCGGATGGTCACTCTGCAATCTATACTCCCCCTTTTGAGGGAGAACGACTGGATGTGTTCCATAGACCTCAAAGATGCGTACTACCACATTCGGATGGACAGGCGATCCAGGAGGTTTCTTCGCTTCCGGATGGGAGCCAGTCATTATCAGTTCAGGGTCCTCCCTTTGGTCTCACCTCAGCCCCCAGGGTGTTTACCAAGGTGTTAGCGGTGGTAGCGGCCCACCTGAGGCTCCAGGGATTACAGGTCTTTCCGTACCTGGACGACTGGCTCCTGACGGCATCATCGAGGCATCTTCTGTGCTCAGCCAGGGATTATTTCCTTCAACTAGCACCAAGGCTGGGCATCACGATCAACTGGGAGAAATCTTTTCTGAATCCAACTCAAATTATAGATTTCATAGGAGGAAGACTAGACACCAGATCAATGCGAGCCTTCCTCACCCCAGACCGTATCGTCAGCCTGAGGTGTCATGTGACAGCAATCCTTCAGCCTTCACCAACTGCAGCTTCGGTCCTGAGGGCCCTAGGTTCTATGGCGGCAGCTATCCCGCTTCTAATTCATGCCCGTTTACGCATGCGGGTTCTTCAATGGACCCTTCAAGTTCAGTGGTCTCCTCTTTGTTCGTCTCTAAACGCTCCGATTGCGATCAGCAGAGCGTGCAGGGACTCCCTTCTGTGGTGGCTTCTTTCTCCGGAGCCCCTAGCAGGAAGACCCTTTTGCGCTGCATTTCCCCGAGCCACAGTGACCACGGACGCTTCTTGCCTCGGGTGGGGGGGGCATTCTGTGGGAAAGATTGTCCAAGGCACGTGGAATCCCACAGAGACGTCATTGCATATAAATGTCCTGGAAATGAGGGCGGTGCTCCTAGCGTTGCAAGCACTTCACCACGTTCTTCCTACAGGGACTATTGCGATTCAGACAGACAATATGTCCGTAGTCTGGTATATCAACAAGCAGGGAGGAACCAGGTCTTACTCCCTTTGTCGAGAGGCCATGAGAGTCTGGGAATGGGCAATTTCCACCAAACGCTTTCTGATAGCAACGCACATTCCGGGAAAGTCCAACATCCTTGCGGACAAGCTCAGTCGCACCATCCTTTCTCCACACGAGTGGTCCCTCAATCTTCAAGTAGCGAAGAAGATTTTTGCCGTTTGGGGGCAACCCTGTTGCGATCTTTTTGCTTCTCCCTCAAATGCCAAATGCGACAATTTCTTCGCTCTGCTTCCCCCACCAGGGAGTTCGAGGATGCTCTGGTGCATGCTTGGCCTCCCGGTCTCCTTTATGCCTACCCTCCACTTCCTCTGATGCAGAGGTTTCTGCAGAAAGCCAACAGTTTGGGGAGCAGAATGATTCTCATTGCCCCATTCTGGCCTCGACAACCTTGGTTCCCCTTCGTATGGTCTCACAAAATCAATCCACCATGGATTCTGGATCCAATTCGGATCTCATCTCTCACCCTCTGGGAATGCCAGTTCCCAATCTGCGGACCCTGAAGTTGACAGCTTGGCTGCTCCAATTCCAACCTTAATTAGGACTCCCGGTATCTCTTCACGGTCAAAGCCATTTTGGTGGCTGCTCATAAACCTTCCACCAGACAGGTTTATCGGAGTAAATGGAAGAGGTTCTCTATATGGGCAGGACAGAGAACTGTGGATCCTTTTTCAGCACCTATCTCTGCGGTGCTAGATTTTCTAACAGACCTCTTTCATCAAGGGGCCAGTTCTTCCACGATTAAGGTACAATTGGCTATCTCGCATTATCATATTGGACAGGACGCAGCTCCTTATGACAGCGAAATTATGCAAAACCTTTCTCAAAGGAGTTTTTGTTAAGGCCTCCAATCAAGGAGGTTGTACCGCCTTGGGACTTGTCTTTAGTCCTGCAGGCCCTTACTGCTCCTCCCTTCGAGCCTGCAGCTTCTGCTGATTTAAAATTCCTTTCCTGGAAGACTGTCTTTCTGGTAGCTATCACTTCAGCCAGAAGGGTGTCTGAGCTTCAGGCTCTATGTATCAAACCGCCTTATCTTTCTTTCTTCCCTGATAGGGTGTGCCTCAGGACCAATCCATCTTTTCTTCCGAAGGTCTCTTCTGAATCCAATATTAACCAGTCAATCAATTTGCCTGTCTTTTTTCCCAAGTATTCAAACAAAGGAGAATACAAATTGCATTCATTGGATGTTCATAGACAATTACGTTTTTATATTAACAGGACAGCTGGCCACAGGAAATCAGATCAGCTGTTCGTCTCCTTTGCTAAATTTGCTCTGGGTAAAGCAGTGTCTAAAGTCACTCTATCTAAATGGATTGCTAATTGCATTTTGCAGGCATATGACACTTCAGGCAGACCTGCTCCTCAGAGGGTTACGGCTCATTCTACTAGGGCAGTTTCTCAGCCAGCCTTTAAGTCCCGTGTTTCGTTGGATGATATCTGCTTGGCAGCTACTTGGGCCTCGCCTCATACTTTTATTTCTCATTACAAGGTGGGTGTTGTTACTAGAGGAAGAGCATCCTATGGCTCAGTGGTGATCTGGTACATCCTTCCATGACGGCTGCCCAAGATTCAGGTAGCTAGGGACTCTGTCCCACAGGTTGCAGACGAATGAAGTCTGCCTACTTCAGATTTAGAAGTTATGTACTCACCATAACGTTCCATCTGAGTAGGTGACTTCATTCGGCTGCAACCATCCCCCCCTCCATCCCCCTGACCTTTATAGAGCGAGTATTTATGCTGTTTTAGTATACTGTGGTCAGTATTTGAGGCAAACTCAATCTGAGGTCAGTCAGGGCTTGGCAAGGGGTTATGGGTAAGAGGGAGGAGCTAGGAGCTCGGAGCCTAAGCTTTTGAATTGCCGGCTCGGATCCGAGATCGGATCCGATACCCACAGGTTGCAGCCGAATGAAGTCACCTACTCAGATGGAACGTTATGGTGAGTACATAACTTCTAATTACATTCTGTACAGGCATTCTTAACTCTTGAAAGTATCTGCAGAGTTATTGTAACATGATTTCAGAACAGTGAGATCACACTCACAGCTTAGGTTTCAGTACATACCTCTCATTCAGACCCAATGTGGAAAATGACAGTGTTATCA
Source organism: Protopterus annectens (assembly GCF_019279795.1). NCBI lineage: Eukaryota > Metazoa > Chordata > Ceratodontiformes > Protopteridae > Protopterus > Protopterus annectens. Next base: position 1,029,290,167 of record NC_056729.1, read on the forward strand.
GAGGGGCATATCTGGATTTCTCACCTCTAGGCTTTTAAGCCAAAACAACAACCTTGAGCTTCTCCATAAATTGAAATTTATATCATATCATAGCCAACCACTGTACCCCTTCAATGCCACCTGCTGCCCATGAGGCATAACTAAACAAGATGACATCCCTCCCTATTGAGCCTAACATTATTCCTTTGGAAGACTTCAACTATCCCTCCATTAACTGGCAAATCTACACCACCTCAAATAAATATGCACAAAAATTCCTGGACTTCATTATTGCTAGCTCCTTAAACCAACTGGTTCAAGTCCCATCTAGATGTTTAAAAATATTGGACCCTGTGCTGGACATCTACAGATACTACATAATTAGTCACATCCACCACTCACAAACACTCACCTCAAAACCCCACCTTTCTTAGAGACTACTCTAAGGCAAACAATCTCACCACACTGATAATATTTCGCATGCTACCACATTTGTGGATAATTTCCATGCCCCACCTCAAAGCATGTATTGAGGCATCTGTTGCCATAAGACACAGATACAATGCCAAATTCAGGAATAAACTCCTATGATAGAACCTTAGTATGAACAAACAACTATAACAGGAAGAAACTCATAGCCTGTAAAACTAAAGTTAGTATGCCAACATCTGGAGATGAACTCAGAAATATCAACAAAGAGCACCAAAACAAAATCAAATTTTCCAAAACTAGGCCTGACTTGAGAATTATTTCCACTGTTAAGGACAACCACAAAGCCTTCTTCAGCTAAGCCAGAAACCTTAGATTTAATTCCCAGCAATGCTCAAAGCTAATACAGAATAACAGCACTTACTCATTCACTAAGGACATAGCCAACATATTAGCAGAAATAAATTCAGCTCTAATTTTACTTTTGTATCTCCATCTAACTTCGCTCAACTTCTTTTGTATCTCCATCTAACTTCGCTCAATTTAATGGTACACTCATACCACCACACTGGATCACATCAGAGAAGACCTGGAACACTCTCTCCAAAGCCAAAAACACTTGCTCAATGAGCCTTGATAATTCAGCAAGCTGCCTTCCTGTCAGTAGCAGGTACTGCCTGGAAGACCCTTTACAAAGCCTATTCAACCTCAGCCTCTTCAATGGATTCATATTTACTTCTCTAATGTTAAAGCAGTCATTAAGGGTCCGTGACTGACCAGGTTTGCAGATGACTGCAAACTTGGGGTTCTCATTAACTCACCATCTGACCTCCAAATTTTCCAGGAGGGGTAACACGTACCAATTAATGGTACCTGGATGGTAGCCTCATAATAAATGTCAAGATATACAGCATTGTGTCCTTCTGCAAAACTAGGAACTCATGCACCTGTCACATAAATGACACTCCATTAAAAGATGACTCAGTCATTACAGACCTGGGCATTTTAACAGACAATGGAACTATCCTTTGAAAACCTTGTGTCCACTACTGTTAGGGAAATCCTTTTACCTTGACAGACTAATCACCAGGGGTATTTCTTCTGGATCTAGGAAGTTAAGTATGCATGCATTTGATCGGCCGCTGGATGGTCATTCTGGTTATTGCCGAAAGCAGTGCAGTAAAATCTTGAAAAAGCAATCGCACTTGTTGCGAATCACAAAATATCTCCCCCTTTTTGACCCATGGTAGCATTTGTTTAGGTGGTAGAGCAGTCGGAAATGTTGAATTCGATGATTTTTACGACATTCCAACCGTTCGGCATTACAAAATTCACTATAAAAGTCAGTGAACTGCATGACTGAGCAATTAGTGCTCGACTAAATAAATGTATTCCAGGAAGTTATCATCCCTCTGTACTCCACCCTCATCGAGTCAATGGTAGAGTATAATGGTCCCTTTGGTATGTACCAGTCTAAGTATATGCCCAGTTTTATAAACCACAGCATTTCCTCACTAAGATAGTCAAAGGCATGGCTTTCTTGAGCTACCCAGACTGTCTTAAAGTGCTCTTTCTTTTTTATTTCCTACAGTCTCTTGAGAATTGACCTCTGTCTAGCTTACAGATCCAGTCGTATGCAACCTGCTACATATCTGTAAACCTAATAAAACCCTGAACACCTGCTCAGGAGATCTTAACTTCAACCAAAACCTAAACAGGATCTGGTGGTAAGATAGATATATATCCCAGAGAATACCTCTTTTATGCAATAGGCTTCCTTTGGATATAAAGCAAAGGGCTCTGTAATTCCATTTAAGTGAAACCTGGATAAATGGATGGAAAGGTGACAAAACTAGGTAGAAATTAGTCATGTCAATGAGTACCTATGATTTTGGATAGTGTGAATAAGCTACTGAAGATCCTCTGGATCAAGGGTTTATATTATATCATCTAACCATCACTTCAACAAATGGCATTTCATCAGAAATGCCATTCTTTGAAACCCCCCCACACCCCCCGCTAATTATATATACCAACTCCAACATAGCACTACAGTGGGGAAAGGGCAAATTTTCCAATCCCTACCATAATGCAATCTCATTAACAACAGTTCAACGAATGGCATTGAACATGCCAATCGATGAACTGTTCTTTTGATGATGTAATAGGGACCCCTGGATCAGTATTGACTTATGAACCTATGAGATAGGCTGAATCCAGGTCTATATTATATCACTGAATGTTTAGGTTGTTGAATACCTAAATCTCGAAAGCTACAAACCACAAATGACCAATTATGCAACATTTTTTACAGGGTAAAAATTTGCTTGGCCAGCGGACAACAAAACATACTTTCAAGCCCTAATCAAGTGGGGGGGGGGGTTCACCCCCACACCCCCCCCCCAGCTAAATATACCAACTCTGAGATCTCTCTACATCAGGGAAAAGGGCAAATTCACGATGACGGCCAAGCAAATTTTTTCCCTGTAAAAAAAATTTGTGTAATTGGCCGTTTGCACTTTGTAGCTTTCGACATTTAGGGGTTGACGTTTAGGTGTTCAACACCATAAACGTTCAATGATATAATATAGACCCGCTGAAACCTCTCCCTGACTTCTCAGAATACCACTAATTTTGCCTCATTTTTGGTCTGTACCTCAAAATGTGTAGTTTTCTGACAAACTGAGAACTGCTGGCAATAAATAATGGCAGTCATTTGAGTTTTATGCTTCATTTCCTTTAGAACATTAATAGGTTCATAGGTGTGTACTAGGCTAATGACCATGGAGCCTTTACAAGCCTAGCCCACAGAAGTGTCCTGGCATCATGCCGCCCAACATTAATGACCTATTACTTTAGCAAATCTAACTATATAACATCAATATTTAAAATCTGTCTCTGATTTTTGGACATTTATCTCTGGATCTTGTGCTAAGAGTTTTACAGCTATTTAAATTCATTTCTGTGTGTTCCTTTTTTATTTATGCATATATTCTTATTTTATGAGAGCTGTATAGGTTAGGTGGGCAGACAGAATAGCTATAATTGCTGGGGCTGTCTGGGTTAGTTGTCAATATTTCTGTTTAATCTCTTTAACGGCTCATCTGGCTGTTTAGTCCTAATTTATTAATATGTTATACTACTACTTTTATTATTATTGTGTTATAATATTTTTAATTTACTTTACTATCCTATTGCTTGTCAGAAAACAGATAACTTCTAAGTACATTTTCAGGCACACAGACACTAGCATCTGCTATTGTTTAGGTTTCAACAAAAATGCATATTTTAAAATGCTATATATATTTTATAAAATCTAAGTTATACTTCAATATCAAGTTTGAGCATTTCATTTTTAGAGAAAGCATTCAGCATTTATTAAACATGTTTCAATGAAGGTATCTTAAAAACTGTATATGTACTTTATCCTGTGTATGTTTTATTACACTATATAAGGGATTTTCTACAGTGTCCATTTCATTGTGTGATGCATTTCATCTGGCTGTATGATTTGCATATCTAATGATTCCACATAGCTGATGGCTACTTAGTCTAGGAGCCTACACTGTAAAAAAAGACATGGACTTTGACTTTGTGAATTAGGCATCTTATTTCATTATGGAAGACAATTGAAGCCTCAGCAGCAGAAGAGCATACCGCAGATATCCTTACATTCACTGCTGCAGTATTCCTAACATATGGGATTCCTTGTCGTGGAAGCCCGACGTCTGGCCAGTCTACCAAAGACTACTGTTGCTTTAATGTATGCTGAACGTCACACAAAAGCTCCTTGCATAGCATAGGGCATAAAGCTGACGTTCAGGCCTAACATAATCAGAACTTCTTTGCTGCCAGTCAGAACATATCTTTTCACCATTGGTCTGTTTACCTGCCTCCGTTTTCTGCCAGATGAATGCATTTTCATTCTCCAAGGATAACCTACGCCTGTTTGCTGACTTCTCCCATTTGCAGATAAGTGCCCCATTGGGGTTTTTATTTTTTCTTATCTTTTTTTGTGCTGTTTGATGTTAATGTCACCCAGGAAGGGTAAATGCCAGTGTGGGAGACAGATTCCCCATAAAGACCGCCATGCTCTTTCTTGCTTAGGAGCTTCTCATGCCCATATGTCCTGTTCAATTTGTCAGGTGTTTGTCCAGAAAACCCTTCGCAGTAGACTTTCTTCCATTTCCTTGTATCTTGAGAACCAGCATCTTAAGCTTCTCACTAATGATACAATGGAAGGAAATCTCCGGCCCTGAGGGTCAGCCATTAGTGAAGAAGGTGAAAAAGCTATGAACGGAATCTTCCACTGTCCAGCATCTACCAGGTGTTTCTCCTGAGGTTGTTACAAACCTAGAGGCTCACCCGGCTGTGTTGTTAGCTTTCTCTGCCAGGAAGCATGTCTGAAGAGGCTTTGCAGGTGTCCATATCGGACATTCAGGTGGAACCATGGTTGATTTTTTCAAAGGAGCCTAGGGGAGTTCCTCAGATTTTAGTTGGGGAAGAAGTTCCTACTACTTCTCTCGACTGCTGTCCTGAGTCTGAGCCTTCTTGTTTTTTTGGACGGGACATTCCCTTAGAAAAGAAACAAAAAATTAAACGTTTCTTCTACTTCTAGGGAACCACAGAGTGAGTTGCAGACCTTCACTTAGGGGCTATTTACTGCTTTAATGTCCTTAAAGCCTCCTCGGGGGGGGGGGGGTTTGGTTCTTGCGCCTCCTTGGTATTCTACTCCCCTTAAATGGCCTGGAGAACAGGATTCTTCTGAGAATGAGCCAGATTCTGATGATGAATCTCTGACTTATTTTGCTCAAATTCCTTCTCTTTTGGACTATGGGTCTCAGGAGGAGGAATCTATTAGTCCTGATATTTCTTTTGAGGAAATTTCTTTTGGGGACACACCCTCAAGTATGATGGATTTTTTCTTAAGTGGGATTGTGCTCAGGTGTCTGATATGCATAAGAAGTATTATGAGTTGCTGCATTTGGAATCTTCTAAATCTGTGGCTATTTCTCCGGTTTTGGCTGCTTTGCTGGATGCTTTTTCCAATGCCTCTCATGAGCCTGATTCTCTGTCCCCTGCTCCCAAGAAGCTTGATAGGTTTTACAGGGTTCCTGAGGATTGTTATTTTCTATATAAATGTCCTGCTGCTGACCCCTCTGTAGTGTCTGTAGCCTCTGATAAGCAGTCTCAGATTGCTTCCTCCACCCAAGTAATTGCCCTCTGACAAGGACAGCAGAACTATGGAAAGGCTGGATAAGAAGGCTTACACTTCTGATACTCTAGCTTTTAGGGCTATTAATTATCAAACCCATATATCTAGGCATGTGTTGGCTCTTCTTTCTCAGGTTTGTCAACTTATTTATGATTTTTCAGACTCTGAGGGTAAAACTTCTGTTCTTTCCTTGCTAGGGACTTCTTCTCAAGTCATTCATCATTTTATTAAATGCAGTTATGATGCGGCGGATGCCTCTTCTAGGGCTGCTGTTTTTGTTCAGTTATAAGGAGGTATTCTTGGCTTAGGCTTTAACCTCAGCCTGATGATATTAAAGCTAAGTCGATGGATGCTCCTCTGGATTCTAAATTTTTGTTTGGGGAAGTAGCTTCTGGTTTAAGTCCCTTCAGGGTAAGGGTAAGGCCTTACAGGAGCTTAAACATGTGTTTGTTTCTCCTGTGTCTAAGTTTCAGAGAAACTAGCCTGCTAAGCCTGCCTTTGTTCATATGCAATCCTGCCCTTCTACTAAAGGGAAGAAGGGTGGCAAGTGGGCTCCTCCTGCTAAGGCTACTCAGTTTTCATGGATTCCAAAGCCTTACTTTCCAGACAAACTAGGTGCCTTATGTCTATCCATCTGTTCCCAGCCAAACTCCTCTTTCAATTCATGTTTGACTTCAGAAAACTCAGGATTCTTGGGTTCTGTCGATCATTCATCAGGGTTGCTTCATGGTGTGGAAATCACATTCTCCTTTTATGGGCATTCCTCAGTGTCCTTGGGAACAACTATTCAAGAGGTGTCTGTGCCCCAAAGGGGGAAAGGGTTCTACTCAAGACTGTTGTTAGTGCCCAGCAAGTAGGGCACTTGGAGATCTATTCTAGATCTTTCTCATCTAAACACTTCTCTAAAAGTGCCTTCCTTTCAGATCTTGTCCCCTCAGATTCTGTTTCTTCTCTTGCGCCCTCAGGCCTATATGGTATCTCTGGATCACAAAGATGCTTATCTCCATTTTCCGATCCATCCTCTTTTCAGGAAATTTTGTGTTTCTCTGTTGCTTACTGGCATTTTCAGTTGTCTGTTTTGCCCTTTTCTCTTTCTACTGCCCCAAGGGTGGTCACCAAATGCCTTGCTCCTGTGATTGTTTTTTGCAGGATCCATATTTTTCCTTGCTTAGATGACCTGCTGATTCAGACATTCTCCAGAGAGCCTTTTGAAAAATCTTCATGTTGCCATTTCCCTTCTTCACAGCCTGGGGTTTACTATAAATTTCATAAAGTCTTCCCTGACTCCTCAGGAAATGTGTTTTTCTTTGTTACAGGATTCAGACGGTGCCAATACTTGCATCCCCACCTCCTCCAAAGGACTTAACTCTCATTTCTTTCTTTCACATTATTTTTCCTCTGGCTTCCATTACTGCCAGAGAGTTTCTGAGACATCTCAGTTTCATGGCATCCACCATTCATATGCTCCTTCTGCCAAACTTCACATGAGAAAGTTTCAGTGGTTACTGAGGTCAGTGTGGCTTCAACATGCACATCCTCTAGACTTTGTAGCTCCTCTTCTTCATTATCTCAGACGGGAACTTCACTGGTGGAGTCAGCACTTGTCACTGAATCCAGGGATCCCTTTCATCCCCTTCTTCCCTCTCAGGAATTGTTCACAGATGCTTCAGACAGGGGATGGGAGGGTGACATTTGGCTCCCTAAAGGTACAGTGGGTGTGTTCGCATTGTCAACAGAAGGAGCACATCAATGTCAAAGAGATGAGAGCTCTTCTGCTGGTTCTTCAGGCCTTTCATCCTCTTTTCTCTCCAGGGGCTCTTAAGGTGTTCACAGATAATACTGTAGTGATGTGGTATATCAGCAAACAGGGATCAACAAAATCTTATCTGCTTTGCTGGTTGGCATTTTTGGTATGGGATCTTGCTGTCAGGTATAAAGTGACTCTTCAGGCAGTTTATATCCCTTTCGATCAGAACACTGTGGCAGACACTCTGAGCAGGTCCTTAACTCAATCCCAAGAATGGATGCTTCACAGGGATGTGTTTCTGGACATTATCCATCAGTGGGATACTCCTCAAATGGATTTTTTTGCCTCCCCTCTGAACAGACAACTTCTGTTTTGTGCCAGAGTCCCAGGTCTTCTGGTGTGGAAGGGGACACCCGCTCATTTTCTTGGAAGAGGATGTTTTTTTTGCATTTCCATCCCTTCCTCTCATTCAGAATATCCTGTTCAATTGTTGATGACTCCCTTTTGGGTGCAACAGCTCTGGTTCACTCTACTTCTGCATCTAGCCAGGGGCAATCCTCACATGTTACCTCACAGGGTGGATCTAATCACACAAGGCAAGGATTCTCTCATCCATTCCCAGCTGTCCATGCTTCAACTAACACTGTGGGTGATAGAATTTTGATTCCTCATAGACACTTTTTTGAGTATGTGCTATAAGTCATGGAGGGGGCCAGAAAACCTACTACTAGGAAATTCGACTTATCCAAATGGAAGAGATTTTCTATTTGGTGTCTCTGTCGTACCCTGGACACACTTACTCTGGATGTTCCTTTGGTTCTGTCTTATTTTTGTCAGTTGCTCAATGATGGTTTTGCCTATTCTTCTATTAAAGCCCACTTATCAGCTATCTCTGCTTGTCTGTCTTTTTCTCCTCCTCTAGCTTCTAGATTTGAGGTGAAACAATTACTTAAAGTTTTCCTTAATAGTTGACCTCCAAGAAAGCCTTTTCCTCCTTCCTGGAGTCTTAATTTTGTTTTGCAAAAGTTTACTCAGGATACTTTTGAGTCTGCTGCTTTGGCTTGCTTGCAACATTGTTCCTGAAAAAATTATTTGTTAGCTCTTACTTCTGCCCGATGGGTGTCTAAATTATGGGCAATTATGGCTTGTCCTACTTTTTTTATCTTTCATGAGGAGAGGGGTGTCCGTGCGCACTAATCCTTCTTCTATGTGAAAGGTGGTTAATAAGCTATCGCTTAATCAGTCTAATAATCTGCCTTCTTTTTTCCCCCTCCACAAACTGACGGTGAATGGGTTTACATGGAATAGTTTGTACATGCATAGGCAACTCAGGGCTTATTTGGATAAGACTAAGGTTATTAGAAAATCTAATCAGTTATTTGTTTCTTTTCATCCTAGATCTTTGGGACTTGCTGTATCCAAGCAAACTATTTTGTCTTGGATTTCTAAGGCTATTTCCTTTTGTTACACTTTTTATGGCAAGAGCTTTCCTTCTTCAGTTAAGGCTCATTCTACTAGAGCTGTGGCTTCTTCTGGTGCTTTTTTCAAGGGCTTAGATACTACTTCTATTCTTGAAGCAGCCACCTGGACTTCTGTGCATACCTACACCAAGCACTACAAGTTGGATGGTATCTCTAGAGCTAGGGCTGGTTTTGCTAGTGTCATTCTTCATGGATTTTTAGGGGTCTCCTCTGCTCCTTCCACCTCCCAAGTTTCCTCTTGAGCTTTGGCACTGTCCCATATGTTAATAATACTGCACCAGTAAATGTAAGGACACAGTACAGTTGTGTAAAATCTTACCATAAAGGTAGAGGTCCTTGCCTTCACTGCTGCAGTATTTGCTCCCTCCCTCCTTCCCCCAAGCCCTTTGCTTTCCTGGATGTACAGCTTACTTCTTGGGCTCCTTGGACTGATGCTCCTACTGGGGAAATCAGTTCTGATTACCGTAGGCCTGAAAGTCACCTTTATGCCCTGTGCTATGCAAGGTGCATTTGGCTGATGTTTGCCATAGCTTAAAGCAACAGTACTCTATGGTAGTCTGGCCAGACATCTGACTTTCATGGCAGGGAATCCCATATGCTAAGAGTGGTAAGACTTTACACAACTGTACTTTCTGTAGGTATCTGATGGAGATCATATGACTTCTTAACATCAGACACTTGGCAGCTCTTGGATAACCTGATATCATGTTGCAAAGTACATTGCATCCATAACACGGGCATGTCTTCCAGTCTGCCTAGCCTGTTACCTAGCATTACTCTAATTTGCAGTTTCTGTCACAGGAATCCTAATCTTTTCTGTTATTTCTAATGAGATAATCTCTTTTAATTCTAGAAAGGGAAAAGCCATAATGTTTGACATCAAACTTGTTATTGTTCTGCAGTGTTAAAATTCATCCAAACTAGGATAACATTTTCAGACGGATAACTACTATGCTCATCCAGATGAAGATACAACTTCATATGAAGTTTTGTTGAAAAGTATAGAGCCCAGGCACAGCCAGCATTAAAGTTCTATTACTATATTTTTTATGCTGCATGTAAGAAATGGTGAGTGAGTGAGAGAAAGAGAGAGAGAGAGAGATCATAATTTAAACAGGGTGCAGAAATAGGTAAATATGAGTGCATCATACAAACTTCTGTTTTCAGTCATCTATAATGGACTATAGGAGAAAAGTTTCTCCCCTGAAATGACCATTATGGGTAAACTACCACTGATACAATTAATGCAATTACTTTTGTATATTTATTATTATTGTTATTTCATCATTGTTATTATTATTTCATCATCACCATCATCATCATCATTATTATAAAATCAAATTGCTCTGCTCATGCCAGCAGACTTTGGCTAAGCAAAACATGGGCCAATAAGACTAACTCCTGTTGTAATCAGTGAACATGTGTGATGCTCCTGCACTGGCCTAGTAATCAAGGAGCCTCAGTCCTCACCACTAGCACCAGTGAGGGATGTACACATTGGGAAGATGACAGGTACACACACAGTAAAGTACAATTTCCCTTTAGAGAACACAGAGATCACAGTCAGTCTGGGGCTTGTTTCTGCCTCTTTCTCCAGATCCCCAATAAGACTCCCCACTGGCACAGTAATAGGGTTAATATTTCAGCCGAGTGGCCAAGCTAAGACCTCCTGCACCCTCTGTGTCCAACCAGTGCTTCGTGTCCTTGCCCAATTAGCTGACGCACACACACACTTAGAGATTTGAATTATATACAAACCCACAGACACTCCTGGGGAAGGATGGCACAGGTTTACTAGCTATGGCCCATTCTGCCTAGACTATAATGTAGTTATCACTGCCACCAGCCAGCTCTTATTAACTACTTTCAAGGCCCTTACCAAAGGGTGCCCAATCTTACTCTGTAATGTTACTATTATCCAAATGGCAAGTGTAACCAAGACTTACAAGGCTATTGGAGTGGCCTGTACAGTGTCACCAAATACATATGCAATAATTTTTATAATATTACAACCTGCTGCTCCAAAAAATTCTTCAATCCTCAATCCTTCCAAAATGAACTCAAAGCATGTGATTGGTCTCCTATGCTAAACCTCCAACTAGATGAAACAGTAACCTTTTTCAATACAAAATTCCTACAAATCTTAAACTCCCATGCCCCAATTAGATCCTCCCGCCTAAGGACCAAAATTGCCCCCTGGCTAACAAAGGAAACTAGGCAAAAGATCCACCTCAGAAATAAAATTTGGAACAAATGGAGAGCTTCTAAAAGTCCATCAGATCACCTTTATTTCAAACAATTAAGAAATGCCACCAAGAAAGACATTCTCAGAGATAAAAAAGACTACTACTCTAAACTCCTTCAATCCCAAAAAGCACAACCTCAAAAATTCTGGTCAGGCATTAACAAACTACTTCAACCAGGACACTCTAAAACTCCTTCACCTTCTGGATTCCAAAATAACTCCAACCAGATTCCAGATGCTTTCAATAACTATTTTACTGAAGCCATTCTAAACCTTGCAAATTCTATACCACCAAGCACCACATTGCCTCTAAACACCCCTAATCCTACAACTCCTACTTTTCATTTACAACCTGTTCCTACATCCCTCATTTCTAAATTCCTTCAAAAACTCAAACCCTGCACCCCTTCTGCTGATTGCCTTCCAGCAGAATACCTACAAATAGCAGCTAAAGCCTTTGCCTACCCCATCTCCATCCTTATAAATAAAACTATCTCTGAAAGCAAAATCCCATTCATATGGAAAGTTTCCCACATCATCCCCCTACACAAAGGTGGCACATCTACTGAGCTATCAAATTTTAGGCATATAGCCTTACTCTCACCCTTTGCTAAAATAATGGAGAAATGCATACATAGACAACTACTTGACCACCTTATCCACAATAATCTGCTTGCCAATTGCCAACATGGCTTTAGACCATTCCACAGCACTACTACTACTGCTCTACTATCCTTTGCCAAATCTATTAATGAAAATCACAACAACAATACTTTCTCTTCTGCCCTATTTATAGACCTCTCAAAGGCCTTCAACATGGTGAATCACAACTTACTCACTGAAATCCTAAAAGCCCAATCGCTTGACTCACAAACACAATTATTACCCTGCTCTTCCCCTCAGCTGCTGTGCTTCCCTGGCTCCAGCGTCAGCTCCTAGCTTGGGCCCCTGCCCACCCTGCCCTAACCTGCTGAATATAAGCTCCTGTGCTGTCTGACTGAAAGCCTACTCCAACGAACTTAACTGGAAATTGTAAGGCCTTCTGTTCCCTGAGTCCTCCCTCCACAAGATTACAAGAAACTTGGGCCCCTGCCCACCCTGCCCTAACCTGCTGAATATAAGCTCCTGTGCTGTCTGACTGAAAGCCTACTCCAACGAACTTAACTGGAAATTTTAAGGCCTTCTGTTCGCTGAGTCCTCCCTCCACAAGATTACAAGAAACTTGGGCCCCTGCCCACCCTGCCCTAACCTGCTGAATATAAGCTCCTGTGCTGTCTGACTGAAAGCCTACTCCAACGAACTTAACTGGAAATTGTAAGGCCTTCTGTTCCCTGAGTCCTCCCTCCACAAGATTACAAGAAACTTGGGCCCCTGCCCACCCTGCCCTAACCTGCTGAATATAAGCTCCTGTGCTGTCTGACTGAAAGCCTACTCCAACAAACTTAACTGGAAATTGTAAGGCCTTCTGTTCCCTGAGTCCTCCCTCCACAAGATTACAAGAAACTTGGGCCCCTGCCCACCCTGCCCTAACCTGCTGAATATAAGCTCCTGTGCTGTCTGACTGAAAGCCTACTCCAACGAACTTAACTGGAAATTGTAAGGCCTTCTGTTCCCTGAGTCCTCCCTCCACAAGATTACAAGAAAGTATGTGTACTGTTGTAGCTCTGCACTATAATAGTTGGTACTACTAGGTTGCAGTACGCTTCCCTGCCAGACTAGCCAGCAGCCACTACCTCCTACTGCACTCTCTATTTGTTCCCCTTTCCTCCAGTACCTCCCCTTCTTCAGTCCTCTACCACCTTTCCTCTGCTCTCCCCTCTCTGCTGCCCTGAACTCTCAGCCTTCCTTCCTTTACTCAGCCCTCCTCTACTCCCTGTCTGAAGTCTTTTCCTCTCCCTCTGTCCTTCTCCTTAGCATTTTTCACTCTATCCCAATTTCTCTGCTCATCTCAGTACCCTCCCTCCGCTCCTTCTCCTACATTTCTTACCTTCACAACTCTGATAAACCTGTTAAACTTACCTTCTAAATACTCTCTTGTAACTGATTGTCTTCTGCTTTTCTCACCTCCTCTGGCTCCTCCCGCCAATTCCCGGCTTGTATCTACTCTCTCTATCCATTTTTCTCCTTCCCCACTGTCCCCTCTCTTCCCCTTTCCCCACCCACTTCCTCCCTTACTCTTTATAACTCCCGCTAACTAACAGCCGCCATCTTTATTACCCTGCTCTTCCCCTCAGCTGCTGTGCTTCCCTGGCTCCAGCGTCAGCTCCTAGGTAGTATGTCTTTGGTATTTATTTTGCTTAAACTTCTGGAATATTGATTGTACTTCTTCTGTTCTGTGGTATATGTGTGTTTTTTGTACTTGCTCACTGATTTTGCAGTCGCCACATACCGTGAGCGTTGCTCGTCAGCTGGTGCCTATTTTTTCGGCAAAAGCCTTATTGTTTGCAGGCGTTTTCCCATCTACCTATCTTAAATTTCAGGTTTCTACCTGTGCAGACCTAATCAGGACTAGTCGCCAATTATTTTTTTGTCCTGCAAGTGTAATTGGACTGTTCATTTCATTTACAATTCCTGCTAAGTGCATACGGAATATTATACTAGTATTCTCGCCCTCTGCAGCCTGCGTATGGCTCATGCTTAACAGAAATGCAGGGCTGCCCCTTGTAATCCATTCTGATGTGTATATGCGATTGATTTTGCTTGCATATTACTCTCGCCTTCTAGTGAGCGCGCTGCGCGCTAAACGGGCGTCCTATTCAGCTGGAAACCTGCTTGGTTGAGGGTGTTCAGTGTAGCGACGCTTTCTCATTACATTTACTAGCTCTCTACCTGCATTCCTGCGGCTACAAGCCACAAGATATAGTGACATTACCTGGTGTAGTCTGGTACAGGCATTTGCTCTTACAATTTTTCTTTTTTTTAACCATGTGCTAGCTCCTGGCTGCGTTTTAGTGATGAGCATGCTTCTGTTATTGGCTTAACTCCGTGCTAAACTCAGTATTCCCAACTTAATGTGACTCTGAATACAAGCTGTGTAAATAGTCGCTAATCAGTATCTGCATTAATTTGTGTAAAATAACTTCATGACTGCCTCACAGAATCTCTAATCAACGTAGACACTGAATACAAGCTTAGTCGCTAAACTGCATTTGCTTTGTGTTGTGTAAATTAGATTCTTGTCTGCCTCACAGTATTCTATAACCAATGTACTAGCTGTGTAGGTTGTCGCTGAACTGTTACTGCATTAATTGGGGAAAGATAATTTCATTACAGCCTCATAGTATCTCTAGGTAATATAGGAACTAAACACAAGCTGTATAGATAGTCGCTAAACTATCGCTACTTTATTTGATGTAATATAATGCCATGACTGCTTGACTGTGTTTACCTTTTGTCTCTTGGTTATCTTAGCTTATTCGCACTTTGCATTTAATTTGAATACAATAACCTTCTGAATGCCTGACACTGTCTCTTACATTACTTATGCCATTCTAATGCTTACACCACTCTTCTTTCCCTGTTTTTTTTTCTATTTTTACAGCTTGGGCCCCTGCCCACCCTGCCCTAACCTGCTGAATATAAGCTCCTGTGCTGTCTGACTGAAAGCCTACTCCAACGAACTTAACTGGAAATTGTAAGGCCTTCTGTTCCCTGAGTCCTCCCTCCACAAGATTACAAGAAAGTATGTGTACTGTTGTAGCTCTGCACTATAATAGTTGGTACTACTAGGTCGCAGTACGCTTCCCTGCCAGACTAGCCAGCAGCCACTACCTCCTACTGCACTCTCTATTTGTTCCCCTTTCCTCCAGTACCTCCCCTTCTTCAGTCCTCTACCACCTTTCCTCTGCTCTCCCCCTCTCTGCTGCCCTGAACTCTCAGCCTTCCCTTCCTTTACTCAGCCCTCCTCTACTCCCTGTCTGAAGTCTTTTCCTCTCCCTCTGTCCTTCTCCTTAGCATTTTTCACTCTATCCCAATTTCTCTGCTCATCTCAGTACCCTCCCTCCGCTCCTTCTCCTACATTTCTTACCTTCACAACTCTGATAAACCTGTTAAACTTACCTTCTAAATACTCTCTTGTAACTGATTGTCTTCTGCTTTTCTCACCTCCTCTGGCTCTTCCCGCTCCGTTCGCCCTTCGGGCTCACTCCGCTCCCCTACCCTGCCCCCAAATCCCACCCGCCCCCAACGCTTCCACATTTATACATCACTAGCTCCTCCCTACATTCTTTTCCACCTATTAGACTCTTTCCCTCCCCCCTCTACTTCCTACTTTAATTAACCAATCTAAACCCTGCTTTCTTTTCTCCAACCTCTCCTTCTCCTCCCACTTCTCACTACACTTAACCCTACACTCTCCTCTCCTACTTGATATCTTCCTTCCACTCTTCTTTCATTTCTCTCCTAACTCGCACTTTTCCAACTACATCTTTTCTACATCCTTTTCCCCACCCATTTCAATCATGTTCTCCCAAACTCTCATTTCCCTCAGACTTCCCTTCTCTCTTCTCATTTGTCTTCTTCCTCTCTATCGCACTACATCTTACTGCTCAATAACTCACCCTTACCTGGCTACTTTTCACTCCCTCACTTTCTCCCACCCACATCCTCCTACACTCACTCACTTCCACTCCATTTCCCCCTGCCTTATCCCAATAAACCTACTACACCTCTTCCATATCAAAATATTCTCCTCCTCTACAAAAATCCTCGCTCTTACATTTCCACCAACCCCAAACAACTTCTTACTCTCCAAACCTAAAAGACTTAAAGTTTTCCCATATAATTTCCTAGCCTTATCTGGAGACATCCACCCTAATCCTGGCCCCTGCTTCAGTACTAACAACTCCTTCCCTCCTTCTCCCTCCTCCCACACTTCAAATACACCTCTCCCTCCCACTCCCTCTACTCCTAAAACCTCTCCTACCACCCTTAAGGTCTTCACTATTAACGCCCAAAGCCTAAACAACAAACTTCACCATGTTCACGCCTGGATTAACCACAACCAACCTGACATCTTAGCCGTCTCTGAGACCTGGCTAAAACCCCATATCTCTGACTCAGAAATCCTTCCTCCTGGCTTCAACATCCTTAGGAGTGACCGACTAAACAAAAAAGGTGGAGGCTCTGCCATTATCTACTCTAATCTTCTCTCCATAATCCCCCTGCAAATCTCAACCCCTCTATTCAAAAATACTGAAATCACTGCTTGTCTGCTCCAGCTCAATAAACATAAAAATACCTGTATCATTTCTTTATACATCTCCTGGCGACAACACTTCACCCCTAGAGAATATTCTCCACTGGGCCTCATCTGAAATAAAATATGAAACACTTATTCTAGGAGACGTCAACATTGATTGGAACAAAATCAACTCATCTTCCCCCACCCTAGCTATCAACCTTTTCAACTTCTCTCAATTAATCCATTCTATAACCAGGCCCAACAAAAACACCCCTGGCTCCATCTTAGATTGGATATTAGTCTCCCACCCTAACAAAATCTCTATCTGGAACTATCCCTGACTCCTTTAGTGACCATCAACCTGCCTTCATTCATCGCTCTGCTAACCCTCTCAATTCCTACATAATTATATCCAAACTCGTAACCTTAGCAACTTCAACCCCATAATCTTCTCCAACATATTCAAAGAAATCAACTGGCAAACCCTTCAAACTCTGTCACTCGACAATGCCGTAGAACATTTTAACTCCATCTTCCTAAATACTCTCAACTCTCTAGCCCCTTAGAAATAAACGAATCAAGGCCAATTCTGCTCCTTGGCTGACCAAAGAGACTAAACAAACCATGCAACTCAGAGACAAATCTTGGAGGCTTTATCAGAAAAGCAAACAGCCTTCTGCCTTGCTCCAATATACCCAACTCCGCAACCAAGTAAAAACTAATAATCAGAGACAAAAACTACTACAACAAACTTCAGTCTTCTAATCTTAACAACCCCAAACATTTCTGGAAATCTGTAAACTCTCTTCTCCATCCTGGGTCACAAAATAACCCCTGCCCTGACCCTAGTTTAAATGACAATGAACTAAGCTCACTCTTCAACACTTTCTTTACTGACTCTATAGCCAAACTAACCAAAACATTCCCTGATAACAACCACTCCAACCTCCTAAACTCTCCAAAGGACTGTCACCCTATGTTTCAATTCAAACCAGTTTCCACAACTTTTATAAAAAAGCTCTTAACCAAACTAAAACCTTGTTCCAACGCCCCCCACAACATCCCCCTCCTTCCTCAAACACGCAGTCAAGGAATAGCTCTTCCAATTAGCATCCTGATTAACAGATCCTTAAAAGAGTCATACATTCCCAAACTCTGGCGTTCTGCCTACATTCTACCACTTCATAAAGGAGGTAAAACAATTCTACTTCTAACTTCCGCCCTATAGCCCTACTCTCTCCTATATCCAAAATCCTTGAGAAATGTGTCCACCGCCAACTCTTACCCTACTTAACAGAGAATCAGCTTCTTACACCCACCCAACACGGTTTCCGTCCAGGACACAGCACTATAACTGCCCTACTTTCCTTCTTAGAAACAGTTAATCAAGCCAGAGATTCCGGACTTCTAGTATCCACTGTTCTGCTGGACCTCTCCAAAGCCTTTGATACCATCTCCCATTCACATCTACTCTGCCACCTCTCCAACCTTAACCTTTCCACTAATACTCTTGCCTGGTTCTCCAGCTACCTCTCTGACAGATCCCAGGCTGTCAGATGGAAGAACTCTACCTCCTCCTTCTTACCAACTCCTACTGGCGTCCCTCAGGGATCCATTCTCGGTCCCTTACTTTTCAACATCTTCATAAATAACCTTCACACTGCTCTCCTGACACTTCAGTCATCCAATACGCTGATGACTCTACCTTAGTCTGCTGCCCCAGCTTTACTGAACTTCTCTAAAACTCAAACAGCTTTTTCCATTACAGAAAACTGGATGCACCAAAACCACCTCTCCCTCAACTCCAATAAATCCAAAATACTAATTTTCCTCCCTTCCAAGACTTCTTCCTTGGACAAAACTCTTTCAACATCCTCAGCCAAGCTAACACTCCAATTGAAGTGGTCCCCTATGCTAAACTACTTGGCATAACCATAGACTAACATCTTAAATTTGACCTCCACATTCAACAAAATATAAAAAGACCCACCAAAAACTTGGCATGCTCTACAGGAATAATATATTTATTTCCAAATCCTCCAGGCAAACCTTAGCTACCTGCTTCCTCCTACCCTCTCTACTTTATGGAGCCCCTCTCCTTACTAATCTGTCTGCCTCCCTCACCTCCAAACTTGAAGCTTGCTATAATAAAATCTCTAAATTCGCCACCAAATCCAAAAACTCAACCCACCACTGCCTCTCCTTCAATCTTTAAACTGGCTAGAACTCCCAAACCACCTCGACTATCTCCAACTTACAACCACTCATAGATTAATATTCTACCCAGAAAAATGCCCTGCTCTATCCAACATCCTCCCCCCTTACATTCCCAACCGATCTCTAAGATCTGAACACCAAAATCTAATCTCCATCCCCAGACCAAAACATCCCGCTGGTCAACATCTTCTATCCTTCTCTAGGTAGGAAATGAAACTCTCTCACCCTTTCTCTTAGAACCATACCAAACTCAGACAACTTCAAAACCCAACTCTTCTCACACCTATCTTCAAAATGGAAATGTTCTTGCTTTCACCCTACTTAATCCCAAGATTCCCCTAGACTAAGCCCCCATACTCCTGCACCTTTATACACTCAAACTCTAGCTTTGTTTTTAGCAGGCTCTAACTTCACTGTATGATGACAATATTGAATGGTTAGCACAAAAAAAAAAAAAAAAAAAAGTTTTTGCAGTGTATTGCAAATTTGCATCTTCA
Organism: Protopterus annectens; assembly: GCF_019279795.1. Lineage (NCBI taxonomy): Eukaryota > Metazoa > Chordata > Ceratodontiformes > Protopteridae > Protopterus > Protopterus annectens. The sequence goes on from NC_056729.1 coordinate 1,029,309,159, forward strand.
ATGTTCTTACTGTGTCTACTTTCTATTGTAAATATGCATTTTAAAATATTCTTACTGTGTGTACTGTCTATTGTAATTGGAATTTGCAGTGTATTACTTTGTTTTCTTGCTGTTGCATTATGTTTTGTATTTCTTAAACATTGCATTGGTTGTACTGCCTTTGGAGCTTTTCTCCCCGGGCCTCCACTGAAAATGGGTTCTTCTTGACCCAGTGGACTTCCCCGGTAATCAAACTGAAATAAAAATAAATAAATAAATAAATAAATTCTTTGGTTTAAATCCTATCTTGAAAATAGACAGCAGGCTGTCCTTTGGAATAATACCCTTTCTTCTTCCCTCCCAGTGATAACTGGTGTACCTCAAGACTCGATTTTAGGTCCTCTTCTCTTCTCATTATTTATTAACAATCTACATACCAATATTCCACAAGCCACTTGCATCCAATATGCAGATGACTCAACATTAATTTGTTCTGCCAAATCCATAAACTCTCTTCAACTCCAAACCCAATCAGTATTAAACACTGTTGAAAAATGGTTCATGCAACACTGCCTCCTTCTGAACCGCAAAAAAACAAAACTACTACGCTTTGCTCCTACTCCTAAGTTGTCTATCCCTAACTTCATAGTAACCTCTAGCAATGGCACTAATATAGTCCCTGATACCTCTACCCGCTTACTGGAAGTTACAATTGACAACTCCCTTAGCTTCGATGAACACATTAATTCAACAATAAAAACTGTCAACAAAAAAAAGTAGGCGCTCTCTATAGAGTCAAGGCCTTTCTTACCCCTCCAGCCAGAATTACTCTTGCACAGACCCACCTTTCATCTACCCTCTTCTATGCTTCTGCAATTTATATTAATCTATCTAGAAATAACATTAATAAACTTTCCACCTGTCATAATAACATAGCTAGATTTGCTACCTGTTCCCCCTATAGAACTCACCACTGTCATAACCTCAAACAATTGGGATGGCTTGAACTGCATAATAAGCTACTCTATCAGCAACTTGTGATAACCCAAAAAATCCTCTATCACCCTAATAATACACCAATCCTCACTAATCTAATCGCCCCCTACAAAAATCTCTCTACACTTTGCTCAGCAAGCAAACCTCTAGTTTCTAATGTCAAATCAAACAACAAAGCAGGGGACTCACTCTTTTCCAACACAGTAGGTAAAAGCTGGAATCAACTTCCAACTGAACTGTCTTCACTTGCCTCCACACATCTATTCAAAAAGCATCTTAAAGAATATATAAAGAATCATTGGCTTTGTCCCTGCTCCAACCCTGACTGATTATACCCAATATACAAAAATTTCATAACTAAACTTGGTTCCTATTGCTCATGCTACTATAGTGTATACTTCTTCCCTGATAAAAGTGAACTTCTACTCTCATCTGATAACTATTGCTCTTTCCCTATCTTCTAACCTCATAACAAAAAAAAAAAAAAAAAGTCTTTTACTTCTTTTTTATGAGTATCCCTTACTAAAATTGTTACTAAGTGTTTTTATTTCATGTCATTTTTTTATTGTATCTAACGATTTTTCTGTAAACTTGTCTACTGTTATATTGTATACTTGTCTTTGTAACTTGCAGGAGCTTTTCTTCCCGGGCCTCTACTGAAAATGGACATATATCCAGTTAGCCTAGCCCGGTCAACAAATGTAAAATAAAATAAAAAATAAAATAAAATACTCTAAGAGCTTAAATATCTCTAAACAATTAAAAGGTTTAAATATATTTAATAATATATAATAAAAGAACAATACTCAATAACTCAACACAGTGACTACAGAGTTCAGAATCACAGGAAATATTTTAAAAACATTGCAGGACAGTCTCAAATAAATACAGAAAACATCTAAACTAATCCTTACTATATTCCTATGACTGTACCTTGGTTACTTACTATTATTATCAAGGCAAGTGCTGATGAGAAAATGTTTCCAGGTCCAAAGAAAAATACAAAATACACAGTCACTGAGGAGTTTCCAAATTAATATCAAGACATTACTGCTGAGTCAGCTGGATGACATCACTCTTTATCATCTGCCTTCAGTTCCCAGGCTAACATAAACCAACATCTCTGTGTCAAAAATACTTTGCTCTCAGATTTGCAGCTGTTAGAAAGTCACAGAGCAATAAAAACACTTTACATTTTAAACCTAGTAATTATTTCTGTTTCAAGACAATATAAAGAAATGTATAGCTCTAGACATCATGTCTCCTTCAGTGAAACTGAGATATAAACACAACTGTAAAATATTCTGTTCTTTTCAAGTAGGGTACACTGTGTTTACATTTTTGAAGCTCAGTACATAACATACAGTTCAACACACACTTCTGCACCAGCAGTTTAATATACACGCAACATATAGTTCTCTTACATTTGTAAGACAAGCATATGAACCACATTAATATTCACAAATGACATATGATTATTTACAAAATTCCAGACAGTTGGGCTGGCAGTGTCACATTTCTTCATCCCCCGAAAACCCAACTAGTTTTTCAAATGAACCTTGAGAAACGTTGCTTGAGAGGGTGAACCTATCTGGGAATACACTACTCCATTCCCTGTCTTGAGATTCCAGCTGCCTTGGCATTGCTGACCCCATTACCATACTACACTGTCCCATCATATGCCTGCAACCCTAGTAATTTTGGATTTTCCTGACTGGCTCCCTGTAGCAATAGATTCCCCTCAGACTTCTCCTGCCTTGTACTACAAATACTCAGCATAAGGGCCTCCCAATCATGGTAAGGTTTATCATGTTAACATGGTAGAATTTGTTCCCCCTGCTTCCTGTCTAGCAGTTCTATCATGTTGTTAAAATCACTGACCTTCCTTACCATCTTGTAGGGTTCCTGCTAGGCTGCCTGCAGCTTGTTGTGTCCGACAGGAATGAGAACCATTACCTGCTGCCTTACAGCATACTCTCTAGCTCAAGCATTCCTGTCATACCAGACTATTTTCTGCTGTTGAGCTTCTGCAGGTTCTCCTGGGCCAAGCCAATGAGTTCCCTGAGCCTCGTTCTGAGGTTTAGGACATATGCCACAACAGACTCCTCGTGGGATTCACATTCACCCTCCCATGCATCTCAAATCAAATCTATAGGTCCCCTCACCCTATTCTCATAGAGCAACTCAAAGGTTGAAAAACCTGTGGATTCCTGGGGCACTTCTCTGTAAGAAAACAACAGTTGGGGGCAAATATTTTTTTCCTGTCCCTCTTAAACTGGTCTGCAAATGCCCATAGCATGGACTTGAATGTCGAGTTTAACCCCTCAACAAGTCTAGGGATGGAAGGGGGTGGTCTTTAGGTGCTTCATCCCACAATACTTCCACAGACAAGCCAGCAGATCAGACATGAAATTGGCACCTCTGTCAGTCAGTATTTCTTTTGGGAAACCTACCCTGCTGAAAATCTCTAACAAAGCATTTGCCACCTTTTCTGCCTCAAGGGAGGACAGAGCCACTGCCTCAGGGTATCTGGTAGCATAATCTACTACCACTAGGATATCCGTTTTCCCTGTGGAACTTGGGGTACTCAGAGGCCCACAATAAGCATAGCTACCCTCTGAAATGGCTTCTCAATCACAGGCAAAGGCATCAAGGGAGGTTTCACTTTGTCTCCTGCCTTGCCTACCTTTTGGCACTGCTCACATGTCCTGCAGGACCCTGTTACATCTCTGGAAATCTCAGGGCAATAGAAGTTCTGCATAATATGTCTCTTTGTATGTTTTAAGCCCATATGACCTGCAGAGGGAATATCATGGGCTATGGCTAGAAGTGCCAGATGGTAGGCTCTGGGCACTTCCAACTGCTTCAGGGGTCCACACTCTATACAGTAACCCTTTGTCCTAGTATACACGCTCCCCTTTCCCTTGAGAATCAGGTGCCTCACTATCTCTCTCTCTCTCAGGCCTTGTAATGTAGGGTGTGAGAGCTGAGGCTGTCTTAACTCTCTCTTTGTAACCCTTCCCAGCTCCCCTTCCACAGGAAGTCTAGTATCCTCTGACAGAGGTACCTCACTGTCACCCTGGGCACTACTGCTTACCTCTGCCCTTGCAATCACTCTCTCCAAGGGAACATCAGTACTCACAAGCAGCTTGTGGCTCACCTTCAGTCTCACTGCTACAGGGTAGCTCCTTCTCTGATGTAATCACCTCACCAGTCCTGGCTGCAAGTGTGTGGTCTGTCTGGTTCTCCCACAGGCTACCAAACCCACATCTCCAAGCCTGACTGCATGTAACTGCATACACACATGGTACCTCATTATCAAAATCATTCACTATCAGGACATCCGCACCACAGGGTGGTAGTTTGGTACCCTTGTTGTCTCGAGACAACCTACTGTTTACATTTTTGTCATTTCCACTTACTGGCTCTCCCACCGTTTGTTCCCCACCTTGCCTTCATGGACATCTATATGCTACATGGCCCCACTGGTTGCATTTAAAACATGTAACCCTTGGTCCTGGATGTGTTCTCAGACTAGTGGCGTCCCCCGCTACTGGATGACTCTGTTGGGGCAGTCTGGGCTGCCCACCATGGGTTCCCTTAGACCCATGAGCAGCACTGGGTGCCCCTTTCCTGTGCAGTGATGCCCTGCTTGCTAGGTATAGGTCTCCGTTCTTCCCCAACTCATCTATGGTATTGCATTGTCTCTCAGCTAACCAGATTCTCATGTCCTCAGGCAAAGTGCTAAGGGCTTGTTCCCTCAATAAAAGCTCTGCCAGCCCTTCAAAAGTGGTGATCCGACATCCACTCACCCACCTATGAAAATAAGTGCTTAGTTCAGCAACATATTCACACAAACTTCCATCTGCCTTGCGTCTATGCTCATGAAACTTTTTCTACAAACTTCAGAAACAGTTCCTTACAAAATTATAATTAAAACAATCAGTGTCAACAGTTTGGAAAGAACAGGTACAGCTTTTCCATGGAGTAAGGGGGTCAGGAACTGTACCAAGAGCCCTTGGTCAACATTATACTGTTTAGATACCTTCTCAAACATATGAATGAAACTATCAAAATTATCCCGCTCTGTAAATTGCGAAAGAAATTTACTGACCTTTGTCGCTTCTGGGATTCTATTACTCCCATCCCCATTACCTCCATGACTCTGGCGAAGAGTCAGCATCTCCTTTTCATGTTGCCTCTGGCTCTCATTCTGCTCAGCTTCCAGGCATCGCAGATTCTCATTTTCCTCAGTCTATAGATGTCTCAGTCTCTCTGCTGCTTCTATTTCTAAATGTGTGGCCTCTAGCTCAAGTCTCTAACTCCAGATGGATTTTTAAGTCCTCTGTGGAAAGGTTGAGCTGTTCCTTTTCTGAGAGTTGTACATCTCCATGGCCAGTCTGATTGTCTTCCTGGTTGCTATTCTGTGATGCAGCTTTGACTAAAGCTGCAATCATGTCTGTTTTAGTCAGGTTGGCATGCACCAGTCTTTTAGCCTGGCACATTTCAGCCAATTGGTTCCTTGTCAGCTTGCCATACTCCTCTGCTGACATGCTTGCTTGCTCTCCCTGACTAACTAAGCTAACAAAAAAAAATAAAACAATTGTGATATGAACTCTGAATGTTCACTGAGTGACTGATTATGAGTACAAATACCTTCAATGACCACTGCACAGGCTACAGGAATTTAATATCCACACCACTACAAGCCAATTAATATGTGATATGGCTAGCTCACCACAGTCAACCAATTAATATGTGATGTGGCTATCCCACCACTGACAAACAGTTAATATGTGGCACCCCTGCACTGGCCCAGTAATCAAGGAGCCTTAATCCTCACCACTAGCAGCAGTGAAGGACATACACATTGGGAGGATGACAAATACACACACACAGTAAAGTACAATTTCCCTTTAGAGCACAAAGAGATCACAGTCAGTCTGGGGCTGGTTTCTGCCTCTTCCTCCAGATCCCCAATAAGACTCCCCACTGGCACAGTAATAGGGTTAAGATCTCAGCCGAGTGGCCAAGCTAAGACCTCCAGCACCCTCTCTGTTCAACCAGTGCTTTGTGTCACTGCCCAAGTAGCTCAAACCCACAATCACTCCTTTGGAAGGCTAGCACAGGTTTACTAGCTGCCCAGACTATAAGGTAGTTATCACTTAACTACTTTTAAGGCCATTAGCAAAGGGTTCCTAAACTTACTGTGTAATGTTACTATTATCCAAATGGTAAATGTGATCAAGACTTGCAAGGCTATTGGAGTGGCCTGTACAGTGTCACCAAACACATATGCAAGTACTCTAAGTGCTTAACTATCTCTAAACAAACCAGCCACAATTAAAAGGTTTAAATATATTTTATAATAAATAATAAAAGAACAAGACAATACTCAATAACTCAACACAGTGACTACAGAGTTCAGAATCACAGGAAATATTTTAAAACAATATTGCAAGACAGTCTCAAATAAATACAGAAAACATCTAAACTAATCCTTATTATATTCCTATCTATATCTAAGAGAAATTACTGTACCCTGGTTACTTAATATTCGCAAGTCAACTGCTGATGAGAGGATGTTTCCAGGTCCACAGACAATTAAAAAATGTGCAGTCTCTGAAAAAGTTCCCAAATTAACATCAAGACATTACTGCTGGGTCAGCTGGATGACATCATTCTTAATCACCTGCATTTAGTTCCCAGGCTAACAGAAATCAACATCTGTGTGTCAAAAATACTTAGCTCTCAGATGTGCAGCTGTTAGGAAGTCACAGAGCAATAAAAACACTTTACATTTTAAGCCAAGTAATTATTTCTGTTTCAAGACAATAGAAAAAAACGTCTAGCTCTAGACATATTGTCTCCTTCAGTGAAACTGAGAGATAAATACAATCATAAAACATTCTGCTCTTTTCCAGTAGGGGACACTGTGGTTACATTCTTAAAGCTTAGTATATAACATACAGTTCAACACACACTTCTGCACCAGTGGTTTAATACACACATAACATATAGTTCTCTTACATTTGTAAGACAAGCATATGAATCACATTAATACTCACAAATGACATATGATTATTTACAAAATTCCTGACAGCTGGGCTGGCAGTGTCACAACATGTATTTACCATTGCAGAAGCATTAGACAGGAAGGAGCAGACTCATCAAAATAGCAATCATAGAAGTGACTACATTAGCATTGTACATTATGGAGCAGCACTTCCAGTCCTTAATCATGTTCCAGCCACTCTGATGTCCCCCTTGAAACCATACTGACCAAATGATTCTTCTGCTCCCAAATCATTATCTACTGATTTGTTTATATTTCATATATTTCCTACCATTTCCTAAGGTGTGAGAACTTCCGTGTTATCAAAAAGTGTCAGGAATACAGAAACTATGGTGGGGGAGGAAAAGGGAATTTCCCCTGCAGTGACCTCACATGTAAAAAAAGTGTTTCAATGACGCATCTTCTGCAACCACTATATTTAGCAGTGAGAAAAAAGCTGAAACAAATCATAAGAGGGCAGCCACACTGTTCTGTATGACCACCTGCACTTCTGTGAGAAAGTACATTTTATGGACAGAAGGACACGAGTTCAATGTGCCTTGCAAACCAAAATCAAGCAATACATTCTAATTCTAAGCTGAAAATCCCATTACTGCAAATCAGATGCTAAGAAATCTGTCTGATTCTTTGCATGTCTTTGAAGCATTTATCCTTAAAATGGATAAACAACAGTGCTGTTGATCTAAGACATGGTAGTCTGCTGAGTACTGCTATGTTCTTTTTTAATGACTTGCTTTCTACTGGAGATAGCATTATCCCAAACTCTGAATTTAAGACATATAAACAAAATGTTTGCAGTCGAGGGTAGGTTAAGATGTGTGATCTCCCTTTCTTCTTCTTCTAGCTTTTCCCGGTTAGGGGTCATCTGTCCACTCATGATTGGCAGTGGTTTTTTTATGGTGTTGAGTTGCCAGCCCAGCACCCAACCTTCCACGGAAGGCACACACACACACACATGTACACACTCATGCCTAGGGCCAATTTAGGAGTGTCCAATCCACCTACAGCATGTCTTTGGGATGTGGGAGGAAACCGGAGCATCCGGAGGAAACCCACACGACCACAGGGAGGACATGCAGACTCCGCACAGAAGGCACATCAGCCGAGGATCAAACTGGAGAACCCCTTGCTGTGAGGGGGCAACACTAATGGCTGCACCACCACAGTCACCCTACGTGTGATCTCCCTTTACAAAGCAAAAGTCATACAAAAAAAAATCTGAATGCAGTATTAACATCTAACATCAATCATTAGGAGTAAAAATGAACAGAAATACATGCTTTCAATATTTATGCACTTAATCTTTAAAGTATTTTAATGTTTTTAATCACTGCCTGTGTCAGTACCTCACTTGTGTAGGTATACTCAAGCAAAAATTTCCTCATGCTCACAGATTATACCTTTTACTTAAATGGCCAATGTCTGCTTGTGAGAGATGCAAGTACCTCACCAAAGTTGAGGCCACAGTCTCACAACCAAACACATTTTGTGAGCATTACTCACCTGTACCACACTCTGTACATATCCATTCTAAATTATCGTACTCTGAGGTAGTTAACAAACCCTTGCCCAAGCCTCAATAGTCTAATAGGAACAAGGCCCAACATAAATCAAGCATCGCAACACTGATTAGCAATAATACACTGGAAGTCACCATGAAAGAGTACACTTATGCAAAACATATATGTCTGGGCCCTCATTTTATTAAATGTTTACTAACTTTCTTCTGAATCTGAAGCCACAGCTACAAATTGATTTGGGTGTTACAGTAGCCATTGTTATTTCTCGGAGTTCTTAACTGGATTATTAGCATTGCTAATTCTGTGTTGTAGTCACTTTTCAAATTTAAAACAAAAAACAGCTGTGGACAGTTGTATGAGTTGTAACTACAGCCTGTGTTAATTATTCCAGCCCCCTGGTATTTTACATTATGCAAACAGTCAGTCATCCAATTCTTGGGAGTGTTGGAAGATTGGAAGCATTTGGACTACATTTTGCATCCAGGGAAGTACATTTAAACTACATTTACAATATTATTCTTATCTGACCTTTTAAATTAGTTTTGTGTGTTGTGTTTGCACTTTATTTGAAGCTGTAGCAAGTTGTTAGATTTGTTTCTGGTACCTTGTCACTTGTGGCTAAGTATAGTATATATTTACATTAAGAAGACTGGGATTCCAATTCAAGTGGGAGTAGAAAGATAGCCTGGTCTGTCCAAGTTGGAGACCACACAGGGAGGCCTAAAGTGAGAATTACTTGTAGTAGCTAGTTATCTGATTTGTTTCTGATACCTTTTCACTTGTTTCATAGTTTCATAGTATAGTACTAGGCTATCTGCCCTGGGGCATTTGTGAGCCTAGCCATAGTGGTGTGGCTTTTGCCACCCCATGAAATGGTACAAAAGTGTACAGAATACATCTAGAATACTGTGCCTCTGTCTAGTAGTGACACAATGAAGAATTAGTTTACTGTACCCCTGTCTAGCAGTGACACAGATGTGACCCCTGGGGTAAACTTACGATCTCCCATCCACTCATCCACTCATCCACTCTTGAAGAGAGTCAGTGAGGGGCTCTGCCTAATATGAACTGGGATCCTGTTCCAAAGCATGGGAAGCCTCTGGGTTATGAATCTATCCCTCCAGCATGTCCTATTCATACTTTTGCCGAGGTTTAAGTCTTTAGCTCTCGTGGTCCTGATGGATTTGGATTTTTTGAGGTGGAGCATGTCCATCAGATCCTGATTGGACATTGCCTTGTACGTCAGGCAGAGATCACCTCTGAGCAGGCGGTATGCTACTGAATAGAGCTGAAGTTTCTTTAGTCTGGCAGAATAAGACATATGTTGGAGACCCTTGATCCTTTTGGTGAGGTACTTTTGTGGTCTCTCTAGCTGTTGCAAATGCCGGGTGAGGTACATACCAAATGGGGCATTGTACTCAATCATGGGTCTGATGAGGGAAGAATATAGGGGCACAATGACATCCTTGGATCTGGATGTGAATCCCTTCATGATGAGGTGTGCAAGGTAGAACGTTTTTCTAACCGCTTTGGCAACGTGGGTGTCAAATGAGAGGTCGCTGTCTACTTGGGTCCCTAGGTCTCTGATTACTTTTTCCATACTCAGTGGGTTGCTGTCTATGTGATAATTTGTGGGTACTTTGTTTTTTCCAGAAGGGATGACTATACATTTTTTGGCATTTAGTTTAAGGCCGTGACTATGGCACCAGTTGTCCATTTCAGTGAGGCCTTTTTGTAGGATGTGTGTGTCTGCTGGTGTATCGACTATGGCACCTAGTTTGCAGTCATCTGCGAACTTTGTCAGCCACAGCCCTCCCATGTTTGCTTTAACATCTGAGAAATAAATGCCGAACAAGAGGGGTCCCAGGACAGATCCCTGTGGGACACCACTTGTGACTGGCTTTGAGTCTGATATTGCTCCAGCGATTTTAACTTTATGGGTTCTGTCCTTTAGCCAGTTTGCAACTCATCTAGTGACATAAGGGTTTAATTTTAAGCTGTTTAGCTTATCTATGATTCCTGAGTGGGGTATTGTGTCGAAGGCCTTAGCCAAGTCCAGGTATGCTGTATGGACTGTTTTGCCCTCATCAATGGCTCTAGTGACTGTTTCGAAAAAGTCAACCAGGTTTAAAAGGCAGGATCTGCCCTTTACAAAGCCGAACTGGGTGGGGTCAAGTGTCTGTAGGTCCCCTATGTCTCTGTTTATGAGTTCCATAATAATTCTTTCCATAGCTTTGCAGACCAGGCTAGTTAAGCTTATGGGGCGGTAGTTTCCAGGGTCTGTAGAGGCACCCCCCTTGTGGAGTGGGACCACTGTTGCTGTACGCCAGTGTTCAGGTACATATCTCGAAGTAAGGCTAAGGTTAAATAGCATTTTTATGTGTGGGTTTAGCTCCTCTTGGAGTTCACGTAACACGCACCCCGGGATACCGTCAGGTCCCATTGTGGTTCATGTGTGTTGTTGTGAACCAACTCTGAGCATATCTGAGGGTTTCCGCCCAGGTTTCTAACATAGCTGAAGAAGGCTTTGTGGTTATCTTTAGTGTCCTTAGCGATTTTTCTCTCAAAGTTTGCCTTGGATGTTTTTATGAGAGAACGTAGTTTTCTGCTAATGTTGATCAGAGATGTCTTCCCTTCATGGGATTTCGCTCTGACGTGCAGTAGCTTCCTTCTTTTGTTATACAATTTGTTTATGGCTGAGGTCCACCAGACAGGATGCTTACATTTGATCGAGAGGGAATTGGATTTGTTTGGGATTACATGATCCATGCATTCTTGGAGATGTCCATAGAAAGCATTTGTGAAGGATTCGGCATTGTGGGATGTGGTATCCACTGGCACAGTGGGCTTAAAGGATACCATCTCAGTCTTAAGAAGAGTGAAGTCTGCTTTTGAGAAGTTTTTCACTGTGGTCTTTTGTGCTGGGGGTGGAGGTGGGATATGTATATCCAGGGTGATTAGTTTGTGGTCAGATCTCACTAGTGAGGGGTATACTTCCGGTGTGGAGCATTTTGTCCCCATGTTTGTGATGATCAGGTCTATTATATTATCTCCCCTAGTGGGAGAGGTGACTAGTTGTTCCAGTGCATTTGAATTTATGAATTCCAGGAACCTTTGGGCTAGGATATTAGGGCTAGAATAATGTACCCAATCTATGTTTGGGTAGTTGAAGTCTCCCAGTATGATGGTATTTTGTGATACATTCATATCCTCCAATGTCTTCAGGAAGGCTGAGTGGGGTTCTTGAGATTGGGAGGGTGGTCTGTAACATGCTACCAGTTGTATAGCAGTTTTGCCTATGGTTAGTTGCACCTGTATGGTCTCTGTTGCTTCATGTGTTGCTACTAACCTGGAGGTGTGGGTGTCCTTTATGAATATGGACACTCCTCCTCCCTTTGTGGTTCGGCCCAGGTTTTGGGGCCAAAAAGCATGATATGAGGTATAGCCTGGTAGCGCTGTGGTGCTCTCAGGAGCCTTGAACCAGGTTTCAATTACTGCACAGACGTCGATGTTCTCCATGCTGAGGAGTGACTAACTAAAGTGTATGTTTACATTAAGAAGACAGTGACTGTGGTTCTAGTAGTAGAAGAAAGGTAGCCTGGTCTTTCTGAGTTGGGATACACACAAGAGGGCTTAAATGGACAATAAGTTGTTGTAATTAGTTGGTACAGTTTTACTTTTGGCTAACCAAGGTATGTTTTTACATTAAGAGGACTGATTCTGCAGTTCTAGCGGGAGGAGAAAGATAGTCTGCTCTATCTGAGTTGGGAAACATACATGAAGGGTTAAAGGGACAATTACTTGGTGCAAGTAGTTGGCTAACCACAGTGTGTTTCTACATTGAGAACACTGGAAGGGGTATTCTAGTGGCAACAGTAATGTAGCCTGTTCAGACCAAGCTGGGAAATACACAGGGAGGCTTAAACTCAGATTGTTTCTTTAGCCAGTGGGCTTATTATGGACTTAGCTGTTTGGTGTTAATCTGCACTTGAGAGCCACTCTTGCTGTTTTTATATTACAAAGTTCCAGGATTATCCATTTAGTGGTAGAAGGTGTTTACCTGGTCTCTTTGAGATGAGAAGCATTCCAGGGAGCTCAAAATATAGCCGTTTATTGGCCAGAAAGCATAAGAGTTAGTTTTCAGTTTTTTTTTTCTGTCTGGTATAAATTAGGTACTTTTCTGCAGAACTGTTCACCACTCAGTAGCGGCTAGCAATTTGCTGTATAGTACCAAACTTAAAAAGCGAGTACTTAGGACTTTAACTAGTAACACAGAAAGGCCTTGCATGGAGCTAAGTTTAGGGCAGCGAATTAGTGCATCAAACAGCACTAATATCAGATCACAGCACAATCTACCATTTAGCCTTAAGCCTAGGCACCACCTCAGGTGAACCCTATAAAATGAAGTCCCTGAAGTAGAGTAGCCCCAACCCTAACACAGGTCCTGACAACATGGATTTGCAATTTCCTAATGTCTCAGTGGCCAACGTGGTAGATATGGGTATCCTGAGACAATGTAGGAGTTGTCTCATGTACTCAAACAACCTTTTAATCCTTTAAGAAACTAACAGAGTATGCAAGAGATGTACATACATACCATTTGTGGAGGCAAAAGTCCCACTTACAAACAAGTTGTCAAGAACACACATACTACATCCTTCACACATACTCCTCACCACACAGATAGACCTTCACATGCTCTGGTATTTAGGGAAAAACTCTCCATACGTCAAAGACCTCTTAAGCCATCAAACAGGAACACCTATTGTCAGCAACCACTAGAGCACACACCAAAAGCAACACTTAACACCCTATAAACCTACACCCAATGATCCCACAAGAACAAAGCCCATAAGGCAGGCAAACACTTTACCTAATAATCTTGTCATAGGGGATGCTATTATATAACACACAAATGCCCTTATCACCAGGTTGGACAAAGAGAAGATAATAATTGTTTGCCTCTCTGGAGCAAGGATCCCCAATATCACACACCCACTCAAGTCACTTCACTGCAGGTACAAATATGATTATGCCATAGTCCATGTTGGTGCAAATGACCTGACATATATCTTATGGGACTATATGAAAAGAGATATTATGGATTTTTATGAATGTGTGTCACAGACAGGTACTTGCCGTGCACTGAGCAGTAGATGCCAACTAAGAGCGGTTCCAGGACTGAACCCTGAGGTACTCCACTTGTCTGGAGCTGGATTTGGAGTCAGCTACTTTTACAGTCTGGGTTCTGTCAGTAAGCTAGATGGCAACCCATCGAGTGATGTAGGGATTTATGCCCAGCTTAGTAAGTTTATCTATGATTCCAGAGTGGGGGATGGTGTTGAAGGCCTTGGCGAGGTCCAGATAGGCTGTGTGGACCACCTTACCCTCATCCACAGTTCTGGAGACTGATTCAAAGAAGTCAATCAGGTTCAGGAGACAAGATCGGCCCTTCACAAACCCAAACTGGGTAGGGTCCAGTGTTTGAAGGTTGCCAATGTCTTTGTTTATAAGTTCCATGATAATGCATTCCATGCCCTTGCAGATCAGGCTCGTCAGACTAATGGGATGGTAGTTTCCGGGATCCAAGGTGGATCCCCCATTGTGGAGTGGGATAACTGTAGCTGTGTGCCACTCAGTGGGCATGAAGCCTGAGGTTAGGCTATGATTAGACTGTATTATAAAGAACAAACTGCTGATCCAAACAAACTACGAACAAACGTCCACTGGAAACGATAAAGGAAACTCTGTTTAATAGTACAGTAGTTAAGCGCTTTTCGTTACTCCCAGTCAGAGTAACTTCTTCAGACTACTTAAAATTGGTTAATTAGACCTTATATAATATATTCAATTAACTAATTTTATAAAATAATCAACATTTAAAGCTATAAAAGCACTGATGTTCTGCACTTAAAATGCGATACTCAATGTAAGGTTACGAATAATAGAAGAAACACTGACAAAATGAAAACAAAATGAAAACAAACCCAGCTAAATCTATTTGTGTATCACATACATTATAGTGTATGACACTGATCTTTTATATTATAGTCATACTATTATGTTGTTCATTTGGGAAATATTATTATTTAATAAATTAAATGAAATATTTCCCTCTGGACTTTTGCAATAAACATATACAAAAATTGCATATATATGACTGTTAGTTATATCATACAGTCATTTTGTCAAAGTTTTTAAAAATTCTATTATTTGTAATTTTAACATATCATATTGGTTAAAATTTGATCATCACGAACAAATATTATTACACTATTTACATCAACATTATTTTACATAGGCTATTTTAGGCTATGATTAAACATGACACTTAGGTGAGGTGCCAGTTCATTTTGTAGTTCATGTAGTACACAGCCTGGGATGTCATCTGGTCCCATGGATGTTGTATTCTTAGCTTTTGAGAGTGCGGTTTCTACCTGTGTGGCCATGATTACCGGAATTTGGCAATCTTTTGGTATTGAGATGGGCCCTTTTTGACAAACAGCAGGAAAGGCAAGGGCTAAAGGTGGAAGTATCTTCATCTACATTAGCAAATAATGCAACTCCATGTTGGTTAGGATCATCCACATCCATGTCTCCATAGACAAGGTTCATTTCCATGTCCTGACCAGCTACAGGTTTCCCTCTATGACTCATAAAGCTCACAACTGTTACCTAGACCCACTAGAGGCAATCACCATCCAACCAAATACCCTATTCATTAGAGTCTAGCTACCACTCCATAGACTGGAAAACATACACTGTCTCGCAGGAACACCATTTTCTGAACTTTATCAACAAAGACACCCTGGACCAGATTCTGTGCACACCAAACAGAGGATCAAACATATTGGACCTGGCCACCAACATGGTAGAGCACTGTACTCCCCTCCTCCTTGTCATGTCCTCATTGGTGAATTCGGACAACAAAGCTGTTTCCCTCAAAATAAAAATCAACCTGGAGAACTCAACTAAACCTGTAACTGTTAGGAACTATTCCAAATAAAACTACATCCTATTAAGTGATAGTTTGCTAAAATTCACTCCACCAAAACCTGAAAAGAAAGCTACCTATGCAGAATTATTTATAGAAACCCTGTGCAAACATGTAAATGGCTGCATTGAGATTCCATACCTACTAGAAGAAAGCCCAGTTCTAACACCAAAATCAAACTCCACTGGTGGAATCCTTACCTTAAAAGAGTATATAACAAATGAAAAAAGTCATGGCCAAAATCAGAAAGAGCAACTCTTACAGAGACAAAATCTCTCCGAGTCAACTAAACAAGAAACTACATGGTCTAATAAAGTCTAACAAGGCCAGCTATGAGGTTGGGATAGCCTCTCAGGTAACAGATAATCACAGGACCTTCTTTAGTAATGTCAGGAACTGTAAAGGTGATTGTAAATGGCACAACCTTCACTGACCAGATTGACATAACGAATCTACTGGCTGACATATGTAGCTCTGGCATTACCTCTCCACTATCAACAGGGAGAAGGTTAATGCAGAAAACACTGCTTCAATGGCCCCCAACAATATACCTGGTTGTCTCTTAAATAGCCTAAAACAAGACTTAGCAAACCAACTGAAGACACTCCAACTACAGCCTCAAAATAGTTTACCTGCCAGGTGAATGGAAGACTGCAGTGGTCATCCTTCTTCATAAAGGTGGACCATCGACTGAGCCCAAAACTACAGACCCATCAGTCTGACAAGTCTGATATACAAAGGCAGGGAACAAATTATGATGGAAATGAACAAGGACATTGGCAACCTACAGACACTAGTCCCATCCCAGTTTGGCTTTAAAGGAAGGTCTTGCTTACTCAGCTTGGTAGACTTCTTTGAGAGGGTCTAAAGACAATGGATGAGGGGAAAATGTTGCATACTGCCTACCATGCCCTGACCAGGGCATTTGATACAATATGCCACTCAGGTATTATTGATAAACTCTCAGAACTAGGCATAAATCCCTGCATAACTTGCTGCATTTCTGGTTGGCTTACAGAAAGAACTTAAGACATCAGGATCAGTGAGACCATTTCTACCAGGAGACCAGTCACCAGCCGACTACCCCATTCTCTGGGTTGGGCCCATTCCTGACTGGCATCTACTACTTAGAACTAAGGCTAATGTCAAAGGCCTCTGGCTCACCCACTTCACAGATGACTGTAAATTGGGAGCTATCATAGATTCCCCCACATTACATCAGCAGCCTACAAGAGGGTCTAATGCAAACAAATGACTAGTGCCAAAACCATTGATTAAAACTCAATGTGAAAAAATGCACTATAGTGCCCTTTGGGAAATCATCCACCCAAGCTAATTACTCCATCGATAAAATACCCCTAAAGAGCTTACCTGATAGTTTGAAATTTGGAAACATGTAGACAGTAATCTGACCTTTGAACAACATGTTACCAAGACAGTAAGAAAATCATTCTATGTTGCCCAACTCATAAGCAAGGATGTGGCTTGCAGGTCCAAGGAAGTTACAGTACCACTCTACTCAGCCCTTATGAGATGCATCATTGAGTACAATTTCCCCCTTTGACATATACCTAACTTTCAACAGTTAGTAGGCCCTCAACGGTTTCTCACCAGGATAATCCAGGTTATGAATCTCCTTAAGGCTCAATCTCTGTTCTCAGTCTTCTACAGGTTACTTAGAGGTGATCTATGTCTAGCATATAAGGCTTCCTCAGATCCAGCTCTGATGAATCTCTTGCACATCTGCAAAACAAACAGCAATAGAAACACTGGATCCAAGAATCTGAACTTTGTCTGTGATATAACTAGAACGGATCCCCATGCTATGGAAGAAATTCCCCATCTACATGAAGCAGACTTCATCCCTGACCCCATTCAAAAGAAACCTTGAACATTGGATGGGAAATGGCAAATTCAGTTTGGGTCTGACCCCCATGTCTCTGACGGACAGAGGCTGACAGTAAGTAAATGAATCCCCCTACTAACATACCCCCCCATATCCCTTAACTATGTCTTTACTAACATATCCACCATATAGGCATCCAAGAAACTCAAGGACAAAATTGGCTTGGATTGCATGGCTAGGCTTGTAAAGACCCTGATAGTTGTTAGCCTAGTATAAATCTATGAGCCTGTGCACCTATGAACCCCACAGCCATTACACCAAAGCAATCTACAAACACAAATAGAAATGTATTGTGATTGATGACGCCATAGTTAGGCACTCGGACTGAGCATGGCAGTGAGCTGTTTCGCAGAAGCCATGATTGCTGATCTTACTAGAATGCTGAGGACTCTTAAGACAGAAAGTATGATTATGACATAGCAGTGGTCCATGATGGGGTAACCCAGGAGGTTATGCAGAGAGAGAGAGAGAGAGAGATGACAGAGGACTCAAAGAATGTTAGAAGTCCAGGAAAGACTAGTGTCTTCCATCACTAAGAATGATTTCAAAGTTGAAAGAAAAGGTGATTGGTTTTAATAATCAGGTAACCAACTGGTGCCATTCCAGGAAGGATGCAGTATGTATTAGCATAAGGCAAAATACTTGACGATGGTACTTGCTTTGCAAAGGATGGTTTGCACCTCTCCTACCAAGGGTTCTCCATAAGGGTAAGAACTTCTGTTACCTCCACTGTCCCATCTTTAGGCATGGCCTACTTAATGGGCCTCCCAACCTAACGTACCAAACAAATCAACCAATGGACTAAATCAAGGTGGTTCTACTTAATGTCATCAGCCTACACAACAAACTGCTAGATGTTGAGGCCCTCCTGCATTTGGAGCACATCCATGTATGTACTATTACAGAAACCTGTTTTAAAAGCACAGAGAGCACTTCCTCAGTACCTGGGTTTTGTGTTGACAAGGCATTTGGAGCTGACAAACTGTGGTGGAGTATCCATACTGAGACAGGTACCAAGAAGCCCATGAAATGAGGAGTGCACTGAGTGTGTACATATAATAATGCAGTTTGTTGAGCTGCATCATATGCTGAGATAACTAATGAAACAAATCATGTTTGTGTATCAGATATACAGACAATAGGTCATTCATGACAATGAACATGAATATTTAATTTATTACACATCACTCGCTGTACGTGGTCTGTATCAGGGATCCATGTCTCCAACAGTCTACTCGCTTTATTATAAGCCTAGCACTTGTTCTCAAAACCTCTCTTCTAAGTAAGCACTCTCAAACTAAAGTAAGCACTACATCCACCTACCACCCCTGTGAGTACCCACTTCCCTTAAAGGCACAGCACTCCCTTATAATATTCTAGCATGTCGAGTGGTGGATTACTAGCATCCTCTCCAGTTCAGCTGGTTAATCTGGGAATCTTGAGACAATGCTACAATTGTCTCATGTACACAGACAACCCTCTCCTCCTCCCAACAAACACAAATACATGTGAGAGATGCAACTATATAGCCAAACTGGAGGCTGAACTCTCTCAACTCAGGGCTGGCAAGACCAGACAGGAGGAGAAGATAACCACATACACAGCAAACCCAGTCCCACATAGACCAACCACAACTGCAAACCAAACACATAATAACACAAAGACATTCTCAGAGGCTCTAACAAAAAACTTACCAAAACAACAGAGGCTCCCAAAGCAGACACCCAAAAATCCACCACCTCAAAACATAACACATGTAACACATACTTCAATAAATCAGTGTGTCAGTCAAACACAGCCCTTAAGGCCAAACACTATGCCTGATACACTAGTAATAGGTGACTCTGTAGTCAGACACACTGACGTTCCGCTTACCAGGCTGAACAAGGAGAGGGTAACGGTGAGCTGCCTATTGGGAGCTAGGATCCGCCACATAACACATGCACTCAGGTCACTCCAAAGCAAGTACAAATATGACTCTGTCATTGTCCATGCCGGCGTGAATGACCTGAGACGTACCTCCCTGGACTACATGAAAAGAGACATAGAGGAGCTCTCTGATTATGTAGCCCAGGCTGGTATGACCCTGACCCTGAGCAGCATCTTGCCCTCACCAAGAATGATGCCACAATACAAAGACAAGATGATCAGCTTTAATAATTGGCTCAATTACTGGTGTCATTCTAGGGGGATCCAATGTCTGTCTGCTTGGGATGACATGCTGGACAAGCCACGCTGCTTCACAAGGGACGGCTTGCATCTGTCACCACTGGGCTTCCGGATATTGGCTAAGGCTCTTGCCACCCCCCATAGTGCCTTTTTTAGGCAAGGCTCAAAAGACATACCCACCTCCTTAGAAAACAAAAATGGAAAAAAATTAAGGGTAATGCTGCTCAATGCCAGAAGTCTAAAACTCAAGATGCAGGCTCTCGAAGAACTCCTCAGTATGGAGAACATTGATGTCTGTGCAGTAACTGAAACCTGGTTCAAGGCTCCTGAGAGCACCCCAGCGCTACCAGGCTATACCTCGTATCATGCTTTTCGGCCCCAAAACTCGGACCAAACCAAAAAGGGAGGGGGAGTGTCCATGTTCATCAAGGATACCCACACCTCCAGGTTAGTGGCAACACATGAAGCATCAGAGACCATTCAGGTGCAACTAACCGTAGGCAAAACTGCTATACAACTGGTAGCATGTTACAGACCACCCTCCCAGTCTCAGGAACCCCATTCAGCCTTCCTGAAGACATTGGAGGATATGAATGTCTCACCAAACACTATCATATTGGGAGACTTCAACTACCCTAACATAGACTGGGTGCATTATTCTAGCCCTAACACCCTAGCCCAAAGGTTCCTGGAATTCATAAATTCAAATGCAATGGAACAGCTAGTCACCTCTCCCACAAGGGGAGATAATATACTAGACCTGATCATCACAAACATGGGGACAAAGTGCTCCATACTGGATGTATACCCTCACTAGTGAGATCTGACCACAAACTAATCACCCTGGATATACATATCCCACCTCCACCCCCAACACAAAAGACTACAGTGAAAAACTTCTCAAAAGTCGACTTTACACTTCTTAAGACTGAGATGGTATCCTTTAAGCCCACTGGGCCAGTGGAAACCGCATCCCACAATGCTGAATCCTTCACAAATGCTTTCTATGGACATCTCCAAGAATGCATGGATCATGCAATCCCAAATAAAACCAAGACCCTCTCCACCAAGGGCAGGCGTCCTGTCTGGTAGACCCCAGCCATAAACAAATTGTATAACAAAAGAAGGAAGCTACTGCATGACAGAGCAAAATCCCATAAAGATAAGGCATCTCTGATCAGCACTAGTAGAAAGCTATTTTCTCTCATAAAAACATCCAAGGCCAACTTTGAGAGAAAAATCACTATGGACACTAAAGATAACCACAAGGCCTTCTTCTGCTATTAGAAACCTGGGCGGAAACCCTCAGATATGCTCAGAGTTATTTCACAATGACAAAAAAATACACTGAACCCACAGATATTGCCAACATTCTGGCAGACAGTTTCAGTGCAAATTTCTCCCCTCCCTCACCCCCAAAAGAAGAAATACTTATCCCAGCTGAATGTAACCTCCCTGTCATCTCAGATGTCCAGGTGAAAACTGCCCTCAGCAAAGCTAAAAACACAGCACCAATGGGACCTGACGGTATCCTGGGTTGCGTGCTACGTGAACTCCAAGAGGAGCTAAACCCGCACATAAAAATGCTATTTAACCTTAGCCTTACTACAGGATACGTACCTGAACACTGGCGTACAGCAACAGTGGTCCCACTCCACAAAGGAGGCACCTCTACAGACCATGGTAACTACCGCCCCATAAGCTTAACCAGCCTGGTCTTATGGAACTCATAAACAGAGACATTGGGGACCTACAGACACTTCATCCCACCCAGTTTGGCTTTGTAAAGGGCAGATCCTGCCTTTTGAACCTGGTTGACTTTTTCAAAACAGTCACTAGAGCCATTGACGAGGGCAAAGCAGTCCATACAGCCTACCTGGACTTGGCTAAAGCTTTCGACACAATACCCCACTCAGGCATCATAGACAAGCTCAACAGCTTAAATGTAAATCCATATGTCACAAGATGGGTTGCAAACTGGCTAAAGGATAGAACCCATAAAGTCAAAAATCACTGGAGCCATGTCAGACTCAAAGCCAGTCACAAGTGGTGTCCCACAGGGCTCTGTCCTGGGACCCCTCTTGTTCGGCATTTATTTCTCAGATGTGAAAGCAAACATGGGAGGGTTGTGGCTGACAAAGTTCGCAGATGACTGCAAACTAGGCGCCATAGTCGATACACCAGCTGACACATACATCCTACAGAAAGGCCTCACTGAAACGGACAACTGGTGCCGGAGTCATGGCCTTAAACTAAATGCCAAAAAATGTATAGTCATCCCCTTTGGGAAAAACAAAGTACCCACAAATTATCACATAGACAGTAACCCACTGAGTACAGAAAAAATAATCAGAGACCTGGGGACCCAAGTTGATAGCGACCTCTCATTTGACACCCACATTGCCAAAGTGGTTAGAAAGAGTTTCTACCTTGCCCACCTTATCATGAAGGGATTCACATCCAGATCAAAGGAGGTCATTGTACCCCTATACTCCTCCCTTATCAGGCCCGTGATTGAGTACAATGCCCCTTTTGGTATGTACCTCACCTGGCACTTGCAACAGCTGGAGAGACCCCAAAAGTACCTCACCAAGAGGATCAAGGGTCTCAAACATATGTCATATGCTGCCAGACTAAAGAAACTCCAGCTCTATTCAGAAGCATACCGCCTACTCAGAGGTGATCTGTGCCTGACGTACAAGGCCATGTCCAATCAGGAATTGATGGACATGCTCCACCTCAAAAAATCCAAGTCCATCAGAACCACGAGAGCTAAAGATTTAAACCTCAGCACAAATATGAATAGGACATGCTGGAGGGACAGATTCATAACTCAGAGGCTTCCCATACTCTGGAACAGAATCCCAGTTCATGTTAGGCAGAGCCCCTCACTGACTCTCTTCAAGAGAAATCTTGACGAGTGGATGGGAGATCGGAGGTTTACCCCGGGAGTCATCTCTGTGTCACTACTAGACAGAGGCACAGTAAACTAATTCTATTATGTAAGGGGGTCTTCACTGTGTCACTACTAGACAGAGGCACAGTATTCTAAATCCATTCTGTACACTTTTGTACCATTACATGGGGTGGCGAAAGCCACATCACTATGGCTAGGCTTATAAATGCCCCAGGGCAGATAGCCTAGTACTAAACTATGAAACTATGAAACATACCAGCAGCTCATCAACATGTCGCTGAACACAGTGGCTCATTGACAGAGGGGCAGCTTCGATGAGAAGTGTTTTGGCTTACAGGACCACACTGGAGCTCTTATTTATTCATGATGACCTTGTGCAAAGCCTACTTTCTAAATCACTCAGCCTTACTGAGAATTGTAGGTACACATATCTGGAGGTTAATATACATCTGTTTGCCAAGTTTCTGCGTTTCATATGTATTATTATTCCACTGATTACAAAAAAAAATATTTATTCACATATAGCATTTAGCATGTTACTTAAATTAAATAAGATATTTCTAAAAAAAGTGAACTCCACTTGTTAATTATTCTGTTACATTGCAAAAGTGAGCTTGTCATGTTAAGGCAAACATTACTAAAATTCAAGTTTTAGAGAATTATAAAAAAAGGAAAATAAAAATGTTCTCCAGTTTCAGACTATAATGTCATTATGATGTACACTAACACCATTTTTTATCTGAGCCCATTTGTTCCAGGTGTGGGTGAGAGCCAATAGCAGAGGCTAACATTCAGGCATCCATCATGGAATTTTCTGTTTAAAGTACTAGAACCACCCTGGTGGCTTATGTTATCACTTGCATCACAGAAGAAACCTGCTACATGTTCCTCGTGTGTGTGTGCGTGTGTGTGTGTGTGTGTGTGTGTGTGTGTGTGTGTGTGTGTACTGTCACCTGGTTGGTACAAACCCCATGACCTTGGTCTTGGCCCTATTTGCTACTTAGCAAGCTGACACTTAGATGGTAGTGTCTGACTCGTCCACTGCTCCTAAGGCCCATCAGTAAAGTTCATAGGTAAATACTAGGCCATCAGTCTGCAGACTATTACAAGCCTAGCCAGTAACCAGAGTTCAGAATTAAATCCTGGATCTTGTATGTTTGAGGCACAGACCTTAACCATTATGCCAACCCTCCCTGGATGGCAGAATTAGCATCATCCACATTTCAGTACCTCACCAGCCAGCTGTCCCTGTGCAAAAGTCAGTATTCAAGCTGTAGTCATATTCAGGGCTTTATCCCTCAACACTACAGAGCTGGACACAAATTATACTTGAATTAAGAAGGATATGATTCTGTTGTTGTGTCTTTCGGCTTTTCCCGGTTAGGGGTCGCCACAGCGGAACTCCGGTCCGCTAATGATTGGTAGTTGATTTTTACGTGCCGAGTTACCAACCCTGACGCACAGCCTTCAACAAAGGTACACCCATTCATGCATGTCTCCACGCAGAAGACGCTCTAGCTGAGAATCGAACCGGACAGCGTCTTACTGTGAGGTGACAATGCTACCGCTGCACCACCACCACCGGAAGGATATGATTCTGTTACAGAGGATAATCCTAGATAATTTAAAAAAGTCATCTAGAAATATTATACTAGATCAAACACAAAATGAAAAGAAGGATATTGATCAAAAGAAATACTTTATTATACAGATCATACAACAAAGTTCTAATGTAAGACAAAGTCTACAGGCATGCTGTCCTCTGTAAAACTGATAGCAAGTTAAGCACAGTTACTTCCCTCATATGCATGTTTATTGAAAAAAAGTATTGGTTTTGCTTCTTACAATTATTGATTAGAGATGAGGTGAAAAGAGTCATACATACCATGGTAATGCTGTAGGTTATCTCCCATGGAAGTAATACAAACTGCAGGTATACTAGATGAAAGATGTTTTGCACTCAGAATAATAAATGAAGGGATTCTGTTGCTCATATCAATGGCTGTGCATTTTACATAAGTGTATGTCCATGTTCTTCAATTCATACTAGGAAACTAATTAGAAAACATAACCATTGAACATGTAGCAGAAATGTAAGTTATCTTTGCTTGATAGTACCACAGTCATCCTGACTAAAAAAAAAATAAAATGAATATTATCAGGACAGAGCACTTGTCAGCACCCCAGTGGAGCAAGAATATATTTTGTCATCACAGAAGATTTGCAAGCTTTATGTTGCACCAGTTGTATAGATTTATTTTCATCTGGTATAAGTTTTTATTTTGAATTACTGCCTTTTCTTTTTTTCGCTTTTTGTCATTTATATGAATTTTACATACGATACATTTAATTTTAATTGATTCCATTTGTACATTATGATCAAAATGCAACATATTGACTGAAAAAGAAAAAGACCCATCTTTTTAAACAATGATACCATTGTGTATGCCATTACAAGTGTTATGTGTATCAAATCCTTTACCTGGTATTTTTCTGTATGTAAACATTTAGGTAGCTGTACACAATTTACATCTGGTGAGGCAGTAAGAAACGGAGTAGGGGTAAACCTAGGGTGTTTGGTTCTACTTTTAATTAGCATAAAGTGCAAGTACTGTAATTATTTATCTGTTGTCTCCTTTATTTTGGAGAAACAGACAACAAGCATGCAAACTGTGGTAGTGAAGACTGAAATAAAGTATAGCAATACTATAAAAATATTTGCAGAAACAGGAAAATAAACCTACAGTTACATAATTTCAACCAAAATGCAAAATGTTTACACTAATTTGTTGACTATTTTCATGTGGTTTTAGTTCAATTGTTGAGGTTTTCAGTCAGTATTTACTCTGTACTTCCGTTCTTTATATCAATGGATAATTTCAGTAATCACTTTGGTTATGTAATCCACATTTCAACATTTCCTATAGCTGCAACAAAAAAACATCAAACAAGAATGTTGAATGTTATTCTGCACTTTTAGGTCAAAATATTTTATTGTTCACTTTCTCAAAGCATATCCTGCAAATTATTTCTACAAATTTGACCTAAGAGAAAGTTTAGGATATTCCTGAAGCCAACAAAGATTTACAATTTAGATATATGTGATTTGGACCCAGAGGACCAACTGTGGATGAATCGTAATATTTATGTGCTATCATAGCTGAAATAGGGCAATTTGCATTACAAAATGAAACTAAAATAAGAAAAGTTCTAAAATGGAAATGTGAAAGACACGCTTGGTAGATTCTTTAAATGGTTCATTGAAGCTCTTGTTTGCCTTGTTATTATCACACCCACCCACAAGACAGCATTAGACAAATAAAAATAAAGGCACAGAAAAAAATTATGGTTTAATGTCTGTCAATGACATTCACAAGCTTAGGCAGGAGTGTAAGGCAGCGTGCAATTATCACCCAGAAGAAAGCAGGGCTGGCCTCTGCCTTGGTGATTTCCACTGGGATTTCCTAGAGCAGTAATCAGTCAAGAAACTTAGATCCACCTCTCATTTCTGAAGCAAAAAAAAAAAGAAATTTAAATGATCCCCTTTCCACATCTGATGGGAGCTGGAGCATGTTTTCACGTTGCGTTTTTCATTTTGTTCCCATTCAGTCTAATACGGCAAAGAAAATAATGAGGTAAAGTTTCGGGTTTTGAGTTACGATAGATGACTTTAAAAGACAAAAGCAAGTATGGAAGGGGAAAACAGATGCAATAAATCAAAACTAGTCTAATAAAGGAAATAAATCAGGTTAATTTGGCTCTCATGGCCTATTGCAGAAGGCCTGTCATAAGTGCACCATGAAAGATAGAACTGTGCATAAGCTTCTAGGAAAGGAAATAACCTCATTGTCATAGAGATGCATGAACACATTTCAGCTACTTACATTTATGGAATGCATTACTAAGATTTGTGAAAAAAAATGTTTTGAAAATTACCAAACCATTGCCAATAACTTTCCAAGAAATTACTTAATTTCTAAACTGAGCTTTATACTGAATAGACAGACTCCCTTGTATTTTGACAAAATGTATTTGTATACTCATATATATATATATATATATATATATATATATATATATATATATATATATATATAAGGTGCAGGGTTTGAGTCTCACAAGGGATAGTTGGCTAAGCTTAAAATGGCTCGCAAGGGCAGTTAGCTTAGTACTAATCTATGAACCTGTATATATATATATATATATATATGGGTTTACTCTCAAAATTAGGAATCACCTTATCACCATTATACTGTTGAAGGTAAAGGTTCAAATAGGCAACACTGCGAATGGAAATCCTGTCAGCTCTGAAACAGCAACACATAGTATGCTTTCGCTCTTATGAGTGTAACTGTTTTGAATTGGATCTCACTACAGTGGGGTTCAGGAAAATTATCTTTTTCCTCACTGTAGTGAGATCTCAGAGCTAGAATATATAATTAGCAGGGGATGTAAGGGTTGCAGGGGAGCTTGCCCCCCTGCAAAACAGTATAAATGTGTATGCCTTGACAAAGGTGTTTTTTTCAGATGTGAATGATCCAATAACTGTTGAATGTTAATTCATGCTTTCCAAATAAATCAACATTCTAAGCAGTTGGCTGGACTGTTCCCCTTGTTTCAATTTGGGGATGTGACCATTCGTGGTGTGGCCTTCGTAATTTTGATAGTGAAACACACATATATATATATATATATATATATATATATATATATATATATAAGGGCAATTATAAAAGGGATATTATTTTTTCAGGTCTCTTTGTTGCATGGGTAGTAAGTCACATGTTTGTATAGTATTGTTATTCTGATCAGTGTAGTTTAGTTCTTTTAGTTTATTCTTAGACTGCATTTTTTTCAGAGCTACAGTACTATTTACCATGTGAGCCAGTGGTGACCTACAGTATGGTTTCTCTATTTCCCACTGTTCTACTACCATAGAGTTGGTATGTATAAGTACAAGGAGCATGCAGGGTCAAGCCAACATAGGGGTGCTTTGTCTTTTTTACATGTTTTTGAGTTATGCTACTCAAGGTAAAAAAAAAAGGATCAATAAAGTCTAACCTGTTGTAAGATGACATGACCAAATACACATAAATCATATAGTGCAGTGAAGTATAACAATAGCAGTCTGTTATGCTCTGAGTTACAAACACGAAGATCTTGGTTTGAATTGTGTTCGATAATACCCACATAACAAAGATGTTCAAGTGTCACACATTATGAAGTAGGTCACTCATTTTGACTCTCAATACCCTTTTTACTATGGTGAAATGATAATGTTTCACTATATAGAATGAAGTTTAGATGGAAACATTTTTAAAATTGTATTATATATTTTAATCTGCATACACCAGAATAATTATTACACTTTATTTCATTGCATTTTGCACTTCCAGTAATCAGTTAAATGATTCCTTTGGTGTAATTTTAGAAAACAATTAGGGTTTTGTGTGTCATCTGTGTATTTTATCATGAAAAAGCACTATAAAATACCATATGATGTGCATATTGATTATTTATACTAATTTGCTTATTTGCTTATTGTTTGTCATTCAGCAGTTTTTATTCATATACTTTATATTTTATTACTGCTTTTTAACAGTTTGCATTTAACTGTTCATAGTGTTATATTTCACACAGTTTGCCTGCCTGCCGCACATTTTGCCTTACACTTTGTTAAAGAAAGGTTGAGAAGTACATTAATTACTTGCTAACCTTTTAGATGGGCTTTTGGCGGGGGGGGGGGGTAAAACCCTAACTGTACACTAGATGACCCCTGTATGACAAGCTGCATAGGCACTGGCATGACTGGGTGTGAATGGAAGGCAGTGGGTCACTCAGCCTAGGACACTGCAAAATGGTCACTGCGATAGTAATTATTAGAGCCTGGTTAGCTCTAGGCTGTAAGTGTTAGACTGCTTAGTGGAAGTGTGGATGCACGAAATTCCTGAAGGTGGCCATTGTAGAGCTTGCAAGGCTGCCAGGGGCACTAGGAGTCAGTGGTATGAAATGAGTTGGGTTGAGCTGGGGGGGCTAAGGTAGGTCCAGTAGATGCAGTGAATGTGAATAGTGACAGCTAATGGTAGAGGAGACAGAAAAAGATGGTTTAGTGCAAGAACTTCTTCAACCATGATGAGGGCAAGTGTCTCAATGAACAAATAGCTCTGGACTATTTACAGACAGTATCACATGAACTTTGTATAGAATAGCATCCATAAAACCATGTATTCTAGTAAATGTTAGGCACTTGGAGTGACTGACACAGTTAATATCGACAGGAACTTTACCATTTCTGAGTGGGAGTCAAACAATGTGTCTATATCACATAATCGAAGCTTCAAAACATCGAATCTGATATGGTCGAGACCATATCATTGATGTTTTGAAACTTCAAATATGTAAAAGAAAACAATAAACAAAAAAAAACTTACATAAACGTTTCAATCAGGGGGCATGCCCCCCTGCACCCCCCATACCCACTGCTATTTAAATATACCAACTCCGAGATCGCACTACAGTGCTGTAAAGGGAAATCTTCTCTTATGGAGATTTCCATTAAAATGTTCGATGTTTTAAAATTTCGATGATATGGTGCCGACCATATCAGTTTCAAAGTTTTGAAACTTCAATGAATCAATATAGACCCGAAACAACAGCTTCCTGACACGTTAAAAAAGTCAAATACCTACAAAAAAGCAGTAGAATATGTCAGCTGGATAGAAATTAACCAGCAGGACCCAGTGAACAGGTTAGCATAAAAGTGCTTTGAAGCTTAGACCTCTAAAATAGGCTTTATCCCCTGAGTGTAGTTTTCTCATGTCCTTTTGTATGCTTCTGGTATCACGGTTTTACTGAGCCTTATTTTCTGCATTGCAAACATTTAATGTTTTGTATATTTTAAAAATTGTCTGACTTCTTTGTACTTGTACTGAGGTGATTTTCTTTTTTATGAAGTCAAGTGCTTGCATTTTACTGCTTAAAGTGGCTTTCCAGCATTTCTGTATACATTGCAGCATTTGACGAGTCAAGTTTTGCAATGCATTTTCCTGCGTTTCCATCCTTACATTTTTGGGCTGTTTTTTAATAAAATGTTTTGCAGAGTTTCTATTAAACCATGGTCCAAGTAAATTTAGTCTTTCTTATGATTACATTATCTTGGGGTATCATGCAGTACACCCATAACATTTAACAGGGCACCATTGTGCATGCATAGTGGTGCTCCCATAAAAGCTGTGGACACAACTCATCTTTTCTCTACACTGATGATACAGAGTTTAAACTAAACAGATATTTAAAAGGATGTATAATATATACGAGAAAGCTGAAAAGAGTTCACTGATAGATGAAAGTATTGTTTGGCAGTTTATGCATTGTAAGCTGTAGTGTAAAGGTAAGTTTCAAAACACTGGAAAATCACTTAAAACTGTTTCTGTTACTACTCGAGCTATTCTGCAGAAGTTGCATCTCTCAAGAAGTAAAAGTGCCCATCTTGTTTGTTACTTTTTCATTTGATTACAAGTGTTTTGTGACAGACTTGGTAGTGTGATTTTTATTTTAAAATAAAACCATAGTCTGCAAACAAATGATAAATTAATTCTCCCTAAAGACAGGCTGCTGCAACACATGCACATCCATTACATGAAAGGGCATACACGCATCTTATATAGAGGTATGTAGCTTAGTGGTAGACAATAAAAAATAATTTACATCCTTCCGTTTCCATCTTATGCCTGGAAACAATCTTTGAATCTATGTAGTCTGCCTAACCAAGTTGGTGAAATATGTATCAGTTCCATTACATCCTTGAAAAATATATACTTGTGTATAGTAGGACTAAACAGGAAATAATAAAGTAAACTAACAAAAGCAACAAAATAAATCCACTCCCTCTCTCTTACACTGGCAACACATTTGGTAATATAAGACTATAAATAGGACAGTTAGGCTGTCAGCTTTCATCATAATGGTACACGAGTACTGTTGGTGCTTTTTCTCCAGGCATCAGAAGATAAGGATATTTCCTTCCTCAGAATAACTTTGGCATTCTTGACTACACTAATGAGATGAAAGACGTACCACTCAGTCACTTCGGGTGCAAGATATGAAGTGGATGTAATGTATGACATTGTTGAACTGTGAGGCTGGAACCACAAAAGGCTATGAGACTGAATACTCATGTATTAAGTTCAGACACTACAGAAAAACATAAATGAGTATGAATTTGTTCTTTAAAATGTCATTTGGCAGCTAAAAACCTCCAAGCAAGAATATTGATTGTTGTAATTCTGTACTTTTTATGCTGTTTATGCAGCAGCAACACAACAATAGTGCAGATGGAGTATGAAGCCTACATTCCCTTGAGGGATAGAACCATTGTTACATAAGGGCAATGTCTCAGTGGGTATTGTCTTAAATGAAGCAGAAATTCAAGTTCAAGAACCAACCAAAGCAGTAGGAATTTCAATGCGGTATACTGCAGCTGATCATGCTTACTAAGGTGACTTTTCATGCGAGTATCTTTGACTTAATCACAGTAAGTAGTGTGTGTGTGTGTGTGTGTGTGTGTGTGTGTGTGTGTGTGTGTGTGTGTGTGTGTGTGTGTGTGTGTGTGTGTGTGTGTGTGTGTGTGTGCGTGTGTGTGTGTGCACATGTGTGTGTGGTTGTGTGTGTGCACACGTGTGCGTGTGGTTGTGTGCGTGCGTGTGTGTGTGTGTGTGTGTGTGTGTGTGTGTGTGTGTGTGTGTGTGTGTGTGTGTGTGTGTGTGTGTGTGTCAAAGTCCATATCTTGTTCGGAATCTATTGGGAGGGGCTATTGGCACCATATAAATATGAGAATTGTATGGCTTATGGAACACCCCTAAGCTGAGAGACATTTAGACATATCCATGACTATAGAAGTATGATTGTTTTCCTACTCGCTGATGGAATTTGTAGACTTTTGTGTATTGACATTAGAAAGTACCTGACTGCAGATTTAACAGTTGTTTGACAATTTATACTACAGAAGAGTTTAATTGCTTTCTGGAACCTGATAATGGTACATGAGGTTTAATTTTTATGCATCAGACAAGAGGCTGGGACAAAAATGATAGTTTCAGCCCTGTGAAAATTTGTTGGGCAGATTGTCTCTTGAAAGGATTCAACAATGGTCACTGACAAAGGTGGACTAAATGCCATCCATGCTTGTTGTAACAAAAATGATTATCACTATTTTCCAATCACTTTTTAAATTTTAGATCTTAGTTTTGCTGTTGCCCACAGACCAGCAGGTGTGGGTGCAAGACATATTGGTAACCACTGTCACTTGTAATTTCTCTTCCACATTATATGCTGTTGACAGCAGGTATACTATGGAAGTCATATTACAGACTTGAGGAAGGACTCCCTTAGAGGAGGATTGTTAATGGAAGAATGTTTCAGTAATGTTGGAATAAAATTGCCGTTAGTACTTTCTTCATATCCCATTTCCAATGACAGCAGATCACAATCTCAGTCCTAAAGTAAATGATGCATAGCTGGAAACTGGCTATGGTGGCCATGGAAAATTGAACTGCCAACGCGGTAAGCTTGATTCAGGAGGTCTAATACTCTTTCAAGGAGAAGTGAACCATAAAATCATTTGAACATACCAAGGGTCTGATCTGGAAGGGCTATGCCATGCCTCTGAGACCAGTCATCAAATTTTTAATTTTTGTTACTGCATAAATCTGTGAGACACATTATCAGGGCATAGATTTTCTGTAAAAGTACATGTTAATACTGCATATCTGTGGTATCTGGTTATCTTCATGAACTATCTCTGCTCTCTGGGTCTGTTTTAACTTTTTTTCTAAGATTGTTGTTTTACAATCAGGCAGACCAACACTGAAGCTCTTTGGCCTGTACTTATCAGGGAAGGAATTAAGGCTAGTGGCCTGAAAGGAATGCACTTCAGAGTGCTTTCACAGCGAGACAGCCTAATGAAACCTTTGCTTAAATAATGCATTGGTACATGACAAGTTAAAGGCATTTTCCCTCTATATGGAGTTGTTCTTGAAAAAAAAAACAAAGGGTCACAGTCCGATGCTAGTGTTATGAAATAAATAAAAATCTTCCTCTTCAGTTTTTGGCAGAATGCCTTTTTTGGATGAATTTTGCATTTGGAATGGAACTTGTCTGAGTAGCAGAGCTAAATATTAATTAAAGCCTGCAGTTTTAAATCTGGGAGCAGTAGTTATTCATCCTTCATTGACCAGAGGAGTTCCAATAGGCTAGTTCATAGTTCATAGTTCATAGGTTAGTACTAAGCTAACTGCTCTTGCGAGCCATTTTAAGCCTAGCCAATTATCCCTTGTGAGACTCAAACACTGCACCTTGTGTTTGTAAGGCAAACACCTTAACCATTAGGCTACCCTCCCAACTAGTAGCCCCTTTTCAGGGAAGACCTGAGGTGGTATTTCCACTAACAGTCGAATTTTGGTCAGAGAGCCAGGGAACTTTTTTTCTCTCTGGAGCTTCTAGATGGTGCCAGAGAGGATGACACGGCAGCAGGGAAGAGTTAAGAAAGTAGCAGCATGGAGGAGGAGAGAAAAACTATGGAGAGCTTGAAAGTGCAAAATGAAAATTTGGAGGAAAAATGTATTCAATATGATGAATCAGTATGAAGATAAAGATCCCTGTGTGGTGGATGACACAAAAATGAACATGTCATTTATCTCAATGCAGAATGAAGCAAGTGAGTCTGCTGGACTGGTGCATATAACAGAACTGGTGTCAGAAGAGCTTGTGGATAAGGTTCTGTTGAAAATAGCTAAGCAGAATGAGCCAGCTGACAGTTCTGTTGTTTGATGGGGTGAGATAGGTTCATAGGTGGTACTAGGCTATTGGCCCTAGGGCCTATATAAGCCTAGCCAAAAAGGCACCCTGGCTTTTGCCACCCAAGAAAATTATTTTCCTGTGCCCCTGTTGAGCAGAGCCACAGAAGTGATTACTGGGGTGAATTTCCTGTCTCCCATCCAATCATCAAGATTTTTCTTGAAGAGTGCTAATGAGGATCTTTGTTTGATATAGATAGGTAGTTTGCTCCAGAGTACGGGAAGTCTCTGGTACAGGAATCTATCCCTCCAGCATGTTCTGTTTATTGTGGTGACAAGGTTTAGATCCCTAGAGCGTGTAGCTCGGACGGATTAGGATTTCTTTAAGTGGAGCATGTCCAACAGCTCTGGGTTTGATATAGCTTTGTATGTTAGGCAGAAATCGCCTCTGAGTAGGCGATATGCGATGGAGTAAACCATCAAGAACAAAAAAAACGATGTGAAAAACAAGAAAAACGGCTCCGAAAAAATGCCAGCGTCCACAAACAAGTATTTAATAAAATCAATGTCCTTTAAAAACCAATGTTGTGATGGAAAAAAGTCCACAATAAGCCAAAAAACAAGAATCAGCAAATCCAAGTGTAAAGCGCTTTTCGTCTGTTAATATAAACAGACTTCTTCAGACAAATACACTCTGTAAGTCAAAGGGAATTTAAATGCAGTACAAGTACTCACATGACAGATGTTACTTAAAGTTAACTCTTTCAGAGTCAGAGCAGTGCTGACTTGCTTTTCACCTTTTAAAGAGAAAGACAATATGCAAAAATCAAGAAAACCTAACAACAAGTAATTTGAGTTAAACACAGTAGTTCAATGTGTTTCATACATTGCATTCTAGTTATTTTACACTCTACTTCTCAAAAGTGCGAAGTGTACATGTGTATTACTACAAACCAGGATGTTATATCAATGAGCATTAACATATAAAAACATACAAATGCTAATGTTGAATGTGTTGTCAGTGCCTGTGTGTGAAGTACTGAACAGGGCTACACTTATGTCCCAGATGAATAATAAGTCTGAGTATTGAAAGGGTGCCCATACGTGTAACGCTATCGCACTATACCCCCCCCCAAACAATAACAATGTATTAAACCATGTGTATGGTGTGTATTTAATAACCTGTCCTGTCAGAACAGGGTTAGACACTTATTAAAACAATGTCATTAAATACTAAACAAACTACCTTAAAATGTACTAAAACACAACAAGTAATAGACACCTATCTTCTGGTTAGTCAAATACAAAATATACGCATTGGAGGACTGTGTGCATTAAGTGCAAAATTGTACACCTAACGTAACCAATTCTTAAGTTTAAGTATACAGGTGAGCGAATAAACTTTTTTCAATCCTGGTGGGCGACATGCATCCAAACGTAACTGCCATAAAAGTTCTACCTTTTCTAAATTTAGTGAACTGGAGCCACCTCTAAGCATAGTATGGATTAAATTATCCTGATCTTGTGTTTGCTCAATAACTTTAAATTTAAACGAGTGGTTGGGTTTTTCCATACAGTGCTTTGCTAGTGCATTCTCTTGTTTGTGTCTACTGATTGCATATGTGTGATCGTAAATCCTGTCACGATGCCTTCTGTC
Source organism: Protopterus annectens (assembly GCF_019279795.1). Lineage (NCBI taxonomy): Eukaryota > Metazoa > Chordata > Ceratodontiformes > Protopteridae > Protopterus > Protopterus annectens. The sequence continues at coordinate 1,029,344,166 of NC_056729.1, forward strand.
GGTTTTCCCGACATAGTAGGCTGGGCATAGTTGACATAAAGCCAGGTAGACTACACCTTCAGAGTTACAGTTGAATTTGTTTCTCAAAACATAATTTCTATCTCTGATAACAAACCTGCTGCCTATTACTTGGTGTCTATTACTTGTGGTGTTTTAGTACATTTTAAGGTAGTTTGTTTAGTATTTAATGACATTGTTTTAATAAGTGTCTAACCCTGTTCTGACAGGACAGGCTATTAAATACACACCGTACACACGGTTTAATACATTGTTGTTGTTTGGGGGGGGGATATAGTGCGATAGCGTTACACGTATTGGCACCCTTTCAATACTCAGACTTATTATACATCTGGGACATAAGTGTAGCCCTGTTCAGTACTTCACACACAGGCACTGACAACACATTCAACATTAGCATTTGTATGTTTTTATATGTTAATGCTCGTTGATATAACATCCTGGTTTGTAGTAATACACATATACACTTCTCACTTTTGAGAAGTAGAGTGTAAAATAACTAGAATGCAATGCATGAAATACATTGAACCACTGTGTTTAATTCAAATTACTTGTTGCTAGGTTTTCTTGATTTTTGCATATTGTCTTTCTCTTTAAAAGGTGAAAAGCAAGTCAGCACTGCTCTGACTCTAAAAGAGTTAACTTTAAGTAACATCTGTCATGTGACTACTTTTGCTGTATTTAAATTCCATTTGACTTACAGAGTGCATTTGTCTGAAGTCGTCTGTTTATATTAACAGACGAAAAGCGCTTTACACTTGGATTTGTTGATTCTTGTTTTTTGGCTTATTTTGGACTTTTTTCCATCACAACATTGGTTTTTAAAGGACATTGATTTTATTAAATACTTGTTTGTGGACGCTGGTATTTTTCCTGAGCCGTTTTTCTTGTTTTTCACATGCGACGGAGTAAAGCTGGAGCTTTTTGAGACGGTCTGCGTAGGGCATCTGTTTGAGGCCAGTAATCCTCTTTGTGAGGTATTTCTGCGGCCTTCCCAGTTGTTGTAGATGTCTTGTGAGGTACATACCAAAAGGGGCATTGTACTCTATAATGGGGCTAATGAGTGATGAGTACAGGGAAACAATTACCTCTTTTTTCCTGGATGAGAAGCCTTTTGTGATGAGGTGTGCCACATAGAAGGATTTTCTGACTACTGTGGTGATATGATTATCAAAGGAGAGACTACTGTCCAGCTGTGTCCCAAGGTCACTTATCACACTTTCGGTGTTAAGTGGACTACCGCCTATGTGGTAGTTCATGGGTAGAGAGTTTTTACCAAAAGGGATGACAATGCACTTTTTGGCATTGAGCTTGAGGCCATGGCTTTGACACCAGGAATCTGTCTCAGTGAGGCCTTTTTGTAGGATGTCCACATCGTTAGGAGTTTTGATTATGGCTCCTAGTTTTCAGTCATCTGTGAACATCATTAGTCAAAGACCTTTTGTGTTAGCCTGTACTTCAGAGAAGTACATACCAAACAGGAGAGGACCCAGGACTGAACCCTGTGGTACTCCACTTGTCACTGGTGTGAAGTCAGATATGGAGTCTGCTACTTTCACAGTGTGGGTTCTGTCAGTGAGCCAGTTGGCAACCCATCTTGTGACATAGGGATTTATACCTAGTTTAGTGAGTTTATCTAAAATTCTAGAGTGGGAGATGGTGTTGAAAGCCTTGGCGAGATCTAGATAGGCTTTGTGAACCACCTTACCCTCATCTACGGCTTTGGTGACTGCTTCAAACAAGTCTATCAGGTTTAGGAGACATGATCTGCCTTTTACAAACCCGAACTGGGTAGGGTCCAGAGTTTGGAGATTACCAATGTCATTGTTTATAAGTTCCATGATGATACATTCCATAGCCTTGCAGACCAGGCTCGTCAGGCTAATGTGGTGGTAGTTCCTGGGACCCATGATGGCTCCCCTTTGTGCAGTGGGATAACCATCTCTGTGTGCCATTCAGTAGGCACAAAGCCTGAGGTGAGGCTATGATTGAACATGGTACTTAGGTGGGGTGCCAGTTCATTCTGTAGTTTGTGTAGAACGCAGCCTGGGATGTTGTCAGGTCCCATGGATACTGTGTTCTTGGCTTTGGAGTGTGTGGTTTTTACCTGCGCAGCCATAATTACAGGAAGTTTGCATTCTTCTGGTATAGAAATGGGCTCTTTAGGGGGTGAGAGGGGGCTAAAGTTAGTAATGAACCTATCTGCCAGGATGTTGGCAATATCAGTTGGTTCTGTATATTTAGTGCCATTGTGCCATAACTCAGAGCAGCTCTGAGTGTTGCCATTGAGATTCTTGACATAGCTATAGAATGCTTTGTGGTTGTCTTTAGAATCAGTGGCGATTTTGTTTTCATAACCAGCTTTGGATGATTTTATGAGGGATCTCAGCTTCTTACTGAGGTTAACCGGGGAGTTCCTCCAATCATGGGATTTTACTCTTTTTTGCAACAGTTTCTTTCTTCTGTTGTAGAGTTGGTTAAGGCAGGGGACCACCAGATTGGCTTCCTTTTTTTGGAGGATAGCATCTTGGTTTTGTTAAGGATTGCATGATCCATGCACTTGTGTAAATGCTTATAAAGTGCATTTGTATAGGATTCAGCAGTCTTACCTCTGTTGTCCATCTGCATGGATGTTGTGAAGATTGCCACTTCTGTCTTAAGAAGTGTGAAGTTGGCTTTGGAGAAATTTTTTACAGTGGTTTCCCTAATGGGGGGTGGGGATGGGATGTGGATGTCTAGGGTGAATAGCCTGTGGTCAGATCTGACCAACGAAGAATTGACCTCTGGTGTGGAACACCAGTTGCCCATGTTGGTAATGACCAGGTCTAGGATATTGCTGCCCCTGGTGGGGGGTGTGGATAAGTTGATCCAAAGCGTTGGAATCTATGAATTCCAGAAAACGTTGAGCAAAAGAGTTGGTACATGAGTAGTTTTCCCAGTTAATGGTGGGGTAGTTGAAATTGCCCATTATTAGGGTGTTAGGTTGTAGCCTAATACTTTCCAGTGTATCAAGAAATGAGGAATGGGAATCCTGGAGCATGGTGTTGGATCTGTAGCAAGCTATAATTTGGATTGCGGTCTTGCCCAGAGTTAGTTGCACTTGGATAATCTCGGATGCATTATGCTGAACAACTAGCCTGGAGGTGTGGATATCCTTAATTAATATGGACACGCCTCCGCTTTTAGTGTTTTGGCCCAAGTTAGGTGGCAGAAAGGTGTGGTATGAATTATAGCCTAGTAATGCAGGGGTGCTCTCTGGAGCCTTGAACCTGGTCTCTGTCACTGCACAGATGTTGATGTTTTCCATTTTAAGGAGTGCCTTGAGTGAGTGCATTTTGAGGTTTAGACTTCTAGCACTGAGTAGCATTACCCTCATATTTTGCTTACTTGTACCTGTTTCAGTGGTGAATTTATTTGAACCTTGCCTAAAAAAGGCACTATAGGGTTGGCAAGAACCTTAGCCAGTGTCCGGAATCCCAAGGGTGACAGGTGCAAGCCATCTCTGGCAAAGCATCATGGTCTGTCGATCATGTCATCCCAGGAAGACAGATACTGGATCCCCTTAGAATGACATCAGAAGCTTAGCCAATTGTTGAAGTCAATCATTTTGTCCTTGTATTGTAGTATCATTCTGGGTGATGGCAGGATGCTACTCAGGGCTAGGGTCATACCTGCCTGGGCTACAAGATTGGACAGCTCCTCCATGTGTCTTTTCATGTAGTCCAGGGAGGTACGTCTCAGGTCATTCACACCAACATGGACAATGACAGTCATATTTGTACTTGTTGTGGAGTGACCTGAGTGCGTGCGTTATGTGGCGGATCCTGGCACCTGACAGGCAGCTGGCTGATAATTTTTTCAGAAGTGCTTAGGATGATAATGTGGAAAAGGAAAGAATAAAGCAGAGAATACAGCAGTTAACACCTATGGAGCAGTGATTCCAGGTAAAAAAGGAAGAAAGCAACAAATGAAGGAACTCAGTTTTGTGGCAGCAGAAAATGAAATAATTAAAACATTATAACAGTGGTTGCAGGCAAAAGGGGAGACCAGCAACAAACTGTAAGAAAAAGAATATTTTTTAAAAAGAAGAGAAGGCCATCTATGAGAAAAAGAAAAAAAAGAGACTGTAATAGATAGATACTATGTATGGGAAAATTTGGTAACTGTTCTTGGATTTAAAGCTCAAGAAATTTGGTCTTTTACACATACAGGGACAGAGAATTTTTTGTGGATTAATATTTGAATCTGAGGGACTAATGATGACATTTTAGGAACTGTGTGACAACAAAAAGGACATGTATCCATGGAAACACTGCTTGTTTTCTGGGTAGTAACTTAAATGTAAAAAAACATGTTACTTTGCAGTTTAGAACTGATGAACTGGAAAAAGATGTTGGACATGCTTTCATGGTTTGTGTGGAACAGTTGATAACATTGTGAAAGTTAGAGAACAGAAACATTTGTGGAATGGAAGGTCAAAGTTGGAATCTGTTTTGAAATGTGAAAAAATATGGTAAAACACTTGCCATGTGTTATTTTTGTGGCTGGTAATAGAGGGGCATTTAGATATGCTGGCCAGCGTAAATCGTGTTTGTTTTGTGGGGACTTTTTTCATATAATTTGTGATTGTGACACAATAGAATGCAATCAATGTGGGGAGAAGTGACATACAGCAAGAAGGTGAGTGGCTGAATGCAGGCAGGCTGTTTAAAAAAGAGACACTTTTGGATGGACTCTAAAGAGCAAACAGCAAATAATGAAAAAGAAGGGCAAAGGAAAGAAAACATCATGTAGAAGGACAAGAAGAGTCTAGGAGAGAGGGTGAACTAGGTGAAGAAGATACTGTAGAAGAAGAAAAAATATGGAAGTTAAAAATGAGGAAAGAGAGTTTGTATGCAGGAGGAGAGGTCAGGAGCAGAAACTACACTATGAATGTTTCTGGAGTAATAGCCAGTGAAAAATCTGATTCTGAGTATCAATGATTATTTGTGCATAAGTTCAGGAAATTTTTTCAGTAGGGCAAAAAAAAAAAAAAAAAAAACATTTAAAAAAGGAAAAACAATTTTAGAGTTTTCCAGTAAATGTGAACAGTATTATTAACTCTGTTATAAGGGTAGGGCTACTAGAATGGTGTGCTAAATATGATGAGGATATTATTATGTAAGAGGATGTAAGATGCCTGACAAGTGAAGAAAGACTACAAATAGAAAAATTTGGGATGGAACTATATTATGGAACTTGAGACATGAAAGTTTTTCTGGAGTGGCTTTGTTGAGGTGGAGAGAACATGGTTATAGAATTATAGCACTGTATGCCTAGACTACTAGCAAGGAACGAGAGAGTATCTATTTCATCAAATATTAATCTATGTGATAGTTAGCATGAAAATTATAATAGTAGGGGCCTTTAATTGTGATTTAATGGAAATACATCAAAAGAAAGGGCAAGATGTAGAAAAACACAGGAAGTGATAAAATGTGGTATGTAAACTGTATGGAACACAAGTCAATGAACTTATAGAAGGGGATGCTTCAATCTGAAATTGATTGTTTTGTAAAATTGGAAGGCTTGGGTGATGGTGATACAGCTCTCTAGGTTTCAGAGAACATTTATTAATATGCCTGAAGGTGATGGAAAAAAGGGAGTATATTATAATAGGACAGGGAATAAAAAGAATAAATGAGAATTTATGGGGTGAAATTGGAGATCAGGGGGCATTGCAGTTATGGAAGGATAATATAACCATGAAGGACTTCTATAAAAACTGGTCTGAGTAGTGGACTGAATTTAAAATGAAATATAAAAAAATATTTTTTTAGTGTCAGGATATGTCAGAGAAAAAACAAAAGTGAAATATGGAAATATTTATAATAAAATATTACAGAATAATATAAGAGAGTATTATGATATAGAAATATAACTATATAAAATCAAGAAATATTAAGGCATTAATGGTTAGGCAGAGATATTAATTAAAAGGAAGGAGGTGTCTGCATACTTGGCTAAATAATAAAAGAGAATAATATAATGAGAGAAATGAACAATGTAAAAGGAGATGCAAACAAGACCAATTTATTGGTATTGTAGTACATCATGTGGAAAAATATGCATAAGAGTACAAGGATGAAAAATAGGAGAGAATAGAAAGTAAAGAAAATTACAGAACAGGTTATCGGGGAATTTGAAAAAGGAATTGATATTAGCGATTTGGATGACGTATTTAAAAACTATACAGTATCAGGTCCAGGCAGTATAGGGTATGGAATGTACAAGAAATTAATGGCTTGGCAAAGACAGAATTTTGTAAATGTACTGACTAACTGAATGTAGAAAGGGTTAATTTATGAAGAGTTATATAATGGGATATTACAATATACGTGGAAGCAAGACAAGAAGAATGAAATAAAAATGATGATCCATCATGCTAAAAACATGGATTATACAATTTTTATGGAAATAATACAGAGAAGAATGGAAGGAAGGTTGAGGGATATATTAATGAAGAAAGTACATGTGGTATAAAAGGAAAGAGATGTCAAGAATTATTATTTGTAAGAGAAATTGAGGATAATGTTATAAGTAAAAGAGAGGTTAGGTGATATTAGGAAGTCATTTGATACAGTAGGGCATGATGCTTTGTGGGATGTTATGGAGAAGTATGGAATAGGTAAAAGAATTACGAGAGCATGTATGCCAGGTGAGAGTGTTAGTGAAAGGGTGGCTGAGTACAGAGATATGTATGAAGTATTGTGTAAGACAAGGATGTCCTATGAGTGGAATATTGTTTGCACTGGTAATGAATGTGATAGCAAGTGAAGTAGCTTATAAAATGAAAATGTTAAATATGTGATGTTAAAGGAGATGGTGATAGCAGATATTTTTAGATATGTAGATGCTATAGTTGTCATTGCTTAGAGGAAAATATGGATGAGGAAACTGTTGGTTTGTCTTAATGGATGCTTAAACTAAATGAGAATGACTGTGAATAAAGATAAAAGTAAGGTTTTGGGTGATGTGGTGAAAATTGAAGGTGTCTATTTTTCAATGAATGAAGTATACTTGCTAGGAATAAAACTGGGGATAAATGATATAGTTATGATGTAATGGGAAGCGTTGAATAAATGATCACATAATACAGATACCAATATGATTATGTATAGATGTTATAATAAGAAGAATGAATATGTGAGAAATATGGATAAGAATTTATTTTATGTAATATGAGTAATTTGGAATGAATGATTGAATGATTTTTTTAATGGGACATGGATTTTGGCAGATATATTGCATAAACAAATTATGGTTGTGGAAGAAGGAGTGGTGGTCAGTTATGGAAGAATAACGATGTAGAGTTTATAAGAAAAATGAAACACAGTAAGACATAGAAATATGGATATGTGCCTATAAATATGTAACATTTGTAAATATGTAAATAATGTTTTTATGTTGTGTTAAATAAAGGACCCCTCCTCGTTTTGATAGGTATCATGGGATATTTCACATCCATGTGAGCTACCACCAAGTGAATTAGATGGGACCTCGGTTTAACATGTCATCTGAAGGAATGGACATTCTGGAGTGCAGTATTCCCCTAAAGCTCTACTGCAGTGTAAGCAATCCAGTCATCTGGAATGAGAACAGAACTTACCACACACCACTGGATCACAGGAAAAGAGTAAATATAGTCAATAGAGTCGACAGTATGAAACAAATGCAAATAAACAAGAAAACTACTGGACTCTAAATGTCAAGATATTTATTACATAGACAAAACATTCAGGACAATTCCTTTTATCAGTGTAAATACAAACTCAGTGTCAACTGACAGTTTTTAAATAGCAGATCCAAATTAATCACAAGACACAAACCCCTCAATAAAAATCCATGACTAAATATAATAAATATAACATTATATTTTATATATATATATATATATATATATATATATATATATATATATATATATATATATATATATATATATATATATATATATATATATATATATATATACATATATATACATACATATACCCACGGTGGTGGTGCTGCAGTAGCGTTGTCACCTCACAGTAAGATGCTGTCCGGTTCAATTCTCAGCAAGAGCGTCTTCTACATGGAGACATGCGTGAATGGGCATACCTTCGTTGAAGGTTGTGCGTCAGGGCTGGTAACTCGGCACGTAAAAATCAACTACCAATCATTAGCGGACCGGAGTTCCACTGTGGCGACCCCTAACTGGGAAAAGCCAAAAGACACAACAACATTTATATATATATATATATATATATATATATATATATATATATATATATCTACTTCGTAACAACAAATGACCAAAACACCAAAACTATATATATATATATATATATATATATATATATATATATATATATATCTACTTCGTAACAACAAAAGACCAAAACACCGAAACTCACAACAATGAGATCAAAACAATGAAACCCCAGAACACCGAAAACCACGTAACTTTACAACACACACATAACACACAAAAACACACACACAACTACCCCCACACTACCAAACTCAACACCCTACACTAGAGATAGGCAGGGAGGCAAGCCCCCCTGCAACCCCCACACCCTTTCTACTTTAATATTCTAACTCCGAGATCACACAGACAGACACACAAGGCAAACTCAAACCCAAACAGTACAGTCCCTCACACACACACACCACAGTTACAACACACACTTACACACAGCAATCCCCCTCACAAATACACTCACATATACACACTTACCTACAGCGGAACACCAGAAGCACTAAATCAAACTCCCGTAACATGGGGGTTTTGAATTTTGTGCTTTTTGGTGTTCTGCGGTTTCGTTCTCTTGGTCTCGGTGTAATCAGTTTCGGTGTTCTGGTCTTTCAGTCTTTTGAAGTAGACCCATATGTATATATATATATATATATATATATATATATATATATATATATATATATATATTTATAGATATTTTATATATATGTATATATATATATATATATATATATATATATATATATATATATATATATATATGGGTCTACTTCATTTCATTGAAAATTCATTTCACTAAAACTCATTTCACTGAAAACTCATTTCACTGAAAACTCGTTTCACTGAAAACTCGTTTCACTGAAAACTCAGCTGCCTAAGCTCATTTCATTGAAAACTTATTTGACTGAAACTCATTTTGCTGAAAGGCATATGACCTGTTCCCCACTGTAGTGCAATCCTGGAGTTAGCATATATAGTACGGGGGCACAGTCCCCCACATTGGGGGGTGTGGGGGGATGTAGCCCCCCCCACATAGTTTGGGTATATAATGTCTTCTGGAAAGAGTTATTCATTCGACTTGTAAGTATGCATGTCTATGGTTTACAATGTTTAAAACAGGTGGGGGGCTATATATATATATATATATATATATATATATATATATATATATATATATATATATAAAATGTGTACCTTAAATTTTAAGAGAGAGATAATTAGTCATGGATGCCTTATGACTGCATTATTCATTCCTGAGTTTTAAGAATGTCTTTGCATGAAGGTTTTCTCCAAACATCCACACATTTTCCATACAAAAGTAACTTTTCAAGTGTCCCTTAAGCCTTCCATCCTGTATATTTATATTATGCGTTAATGGTCTAATGTATATCCATGATGTACTTAAATGTTTATAGCAGGTTCCTCCTCAGCCTCCTTTCTTCAAGACTGTGAATGGTATGCTTTATGAATGTTTCCTTATATGGATTCAGGTGATAACCATGTGCCATATTTGTTACCATCTTGTTCTCAAAGTCTTTCCTGGTTATACGATAGGGAATGAGGTAATCTGAACTGCATATTACACTCCAAAGGCATTTTTACCGACTGTCTGTAGAGAGGAATAATAACTTCTTAGTTCCTGTTCATAATGCCACTTACTACGTAAGACAGCATTCTAACTGCCTGCCTTGCTGGTTTGCTATACCACTGGAATACCTTTAAATTGTCTGCTCTGGGTAAGCCATTACAAGTCTGTTTATATCCTTTGTATATCTTCTTGTACCCAGGCAATTTGCATGTGTTGTTATCATCAGCAAAATAATGTCTTTCTTCTATGTCATCTGTAATGTCACCTGTATACAGCCAAATGAGTCTAGCTTAAATGTCATGTGATTTATATTAAACATTTATCTATTTTATTGACAACTGGATGGATAAATGAATTTATTTAAAAATAAATCATTTTAAGCCATGACTTGGACTAATGGCAATGCATGTACAGTACAAAGTAAGACACATAAAAAATAGACATATATTCGCAGGAAGTGCCATGGAGCAAAAAGGCAGTTTATTCCACCACAATGATACATAGGTAAAAGCAGAACACACACAGACACACTAGCAAAGATCAGCAAGAAAAAACATCCTTAATTTTACACTTTATGTATTTGCTTGTAAAAAAGAAAGGCAGAAAAAATAAAGAAAGAAAGAAAGAGAAAATCTACAAATCCAGAGGTGAGTTAAGGAAACTCAAACAGAATACCTTAGGTAGACTTTTACTTGTGGTACTTGCAGAAGTAGAGTGCATTAAATATTCCTGCTTTTTTAACATCTCCTTGTGCATACAATGCATCTAATAAATTCTGTTATCTTGTTGGGCTGCAGTGCCTTTAAGTGACCTGTCCACTTTGGATGGCTTGCTTTCTTGTGACATAGTCATGAATAAACACTCACCCACTATTACTCTGCCTCTCATTTTCTTGTCCACAAGAATTCCCACTGAAACCCATATGACATCTAAAAAGTGACTCTTTTTTAAGACTTCTGTTCAATATTACTGGCTATTTTAGTATGGCTATGCTTTGTGCAATTATTAATGTCACCATCAGGTAACCAAAACATTGATGAATAAGCATAGCAATGGGTAATAGGTTCATAGGTGTTTACTTGGTTAACAACCACAAACACCTTTTTAAGCCTAGCCATGCATCCCAAATCTTTGATAAGTTCTGATATCCTTGATAAGTGTAAGCATGGGCCTGGGAGATGAACTATTTACAAGTTAACTGTGTCCATTAGAGACATAAGTGCCAAACCAGGGATGAATTTCCTGTTTCCCATCCAATTGTCCAAGTTGCACTTGAATTGGGTTAGGGACAGGGGCAGCCCGTGCTATTGGACTGCCGGACTGCAGCCCCCTCAACTTTAAAATAAAGAAATAAAAAGAAATAAATAGAAAAAATTTTTTTTTAAAAATCGCGGACTTCGCGCATGCGCATTAGTCCGGATCAGGGGCGGCTCGTCCTATCGGACTGCAGCCCTCCCACCTAGACAAAAACAAAAAAAAATCTGTTAAACTTAAACACAAAATTCACAAGCCCCGATCCTGACTGCCTTACCAGCAGTCCAGATAAGGACAAACAGGTACCCAGCAATCATTGCTGTGAGATACCAAGATTCTGTGCGGTGACGACCGCACCACACAGAGGAGCTCTGGACTGCTTCAGCCACAGTCAGAGCCAATGAGAGGACTGAACTGCTCTCGCAGGACTTGCGAGACAGTGTGCGGGCTTCAGTCAGGAGCAAAGGTGTGTGTGCTGAAGGAGCTGATCACTTACTTGGGCTGGTGAGTACCGGGTCGCTGATCTTCTGGGCTGAAGGAGCTGATCGCAAAGGGTGTGTGTGGATTGCTTTACATCTTCTGGGCTGAAGGAGCTGATTGCAAAGGGTATGTGTGGATTGCTTCGTGTGTGCTGAAGGAGCTGATCGCTTACTTGGGCTGGTGAGTACCGGGTCGCTTCGCTGGTGTTCTCGTTTGGGCTGATGAGTACCGGGTCGTGTTTGGGCTGAAGGGGCTGGTGAGTACCGGGTCGCTGATCGCTTTGCTGGTGTTCTCATTTGGGCAGAAGGAGCTGATCGCTGGTGTTCTCATGGTCGTTGATCTAGTTGTTCAATTTGGCTGGTAGGAGTGTGTGAAGGAGCGTTTGGGCTGGCAGGAAGTGGTCGCTGATTGTGTGTGTGTGAAGGAGCATTTGGGCTGGTAGGAGGTGGTCGCTGATTGTGTGTGTGTGTGAAGGAGCGTTTGGGCTGGTAGGAGGTGGTGTGTGTGAAGGAGCGTTTGGGCTGGTAGGAGGTGGTGTGTGTGAAGGAGTGTTTGGGCTGGTAGGAGGTGGTGTGTGTGAAGGAGCGTTTACCAGCCCACTGAAAGAAAGTAAATCCCCTAAAAATGCATACATAATGAACATTTTGTACCTGATAGCACGTTGGGCTTGTAAAGCAGTTCACATTTGGATTTTAAAATTATAATAGCCTTAGTTAGATGTGTGATAATACATGTTCACTGTTAGCCCCAGAGAGATTTGTTTCTCCCAGAAAAGCAGTATGCTTATGTCAGGGATTTGTATTCAGAAATGTGGTTACTATAGCTACATTTTGGTATCATGTCACTAGCGACTTTAATAAGATAGGGTCCCTAGATATTTTGCATGATGAAAATGACATATTTATACTTGTGCATCTATAAGATGTTCTAAGCTTCACATATGCTGACATAAGGAGGTGGTGTGTGTGTGTAATGCCCCAGTTACTATATACTGTTGGCTAGAGAGAACAAATGGTGGTGGGTAGAGATACCCAAGCTTGAACCCTGTACCTTGTATTCAGGTGTTAAGGACCTGAATTCCCTACCCACCACCATTTATAAAAAAAATTGCAGATTTTTGCCTATTTGATCTAATCTGTTCCTCATAATATCTGTGGTTTCTAAATGTTGCAATGCTTGATAATTTGATGGTGCAGTGGTAGCATTGTTGCCTCACAGCTGTAGGTTCCCAGGTTTGATTCTTTGCTGGGGTGCCTTCTGTGTGGGGTCTGCATCTTCTCCCTGTGTTTGTGTGGGTTTGCTTTTGTGTCCTCCTATGTTACTTACAAAGACATGTCTGCATTATTTCTTCCTGGGCCTCTGCTGAAAATTGTTTTTTTGTTCCAAGTCAGATTGTCCTGATTAACAAATGTTAAATAAAATTGACAGGCATTTGAATTTCAGACTTCAGGTTTCTGAATGTTTAATTCCTTACATATTTGATGGTGCAGTGGTAGCATTGTTGCCTCACAGCTATAGGTTTTCTGGTTTGATTCTTGGCTGGGGTGCCTTCTGTGCGGAGTCTGCATCTCATCCCTGTGTTTGTGTGGATTTGCTCTGGTGTCCTGCCATTTTACAAAGACATGTGTCTGCAGTATTTCTCCCTGGGCCTCTGCTGAAAATAGTTTTTGTTCCATCAGAAGTAAAATTCACAGGCATGTGAATTTCAGACTTCATATTCTTCAGAAAATACATAGTAACACAACCTTTTATTCTAGCAATTTTGTAAGTTTATAAGATGAATATTTGAAATTTGTCTTTATTTTTGAAACTGTATTACCCCATTATTGGCTTTGTCCAGGTTTTTTGTGCTAAGGTTGACAACTATAGCAAGAACTGAATTCACTGAATATGTCTGAGGGCTGTATTCCCTCATTACTGGGTTTGTCCAGGTGTTTTGTGCTAAGAGGTTGACAGCTATGGTGAGAACTGAATTCATTAAATGATAGCCATTTAAGTTTCAGTCTTCCTCTCTTTCACAAAGCAGCTGATTTGGCGTAATGGTATGTTGCTCTGACTGTTTTGCACAGGGACCTTGGCAGTAAAATGTATGGTGGTAACACAGCATTTTATTCTAGCAACTTTCCAATATTATACAAGCAATGTGTCCCTGGTTTTTGGCCTTTTGACCTCCGCCTCCAATAAATTTGGCTTTTTCCAGATTTCTTGTGCTGCGAAGTTGAGATGCAGTTGAGTATTGAGTAGATTTTACAAGGGGCTGAGAGCTGCAGGGGAAGGGAAGTTTAGTGCTGCTTATGCTAAGTCAGCTTGCATTGTTAATAGCACAACAGGTTGTGTACTTGCTTTTGATGTAGAAGGTTGTTGGTTCTACTCCCACAAGGGGTGAATTCTGCCATACTGAAAAAGTTAAGATGCTAACTATGAGCCTGTTATCAGTCTGCCATCCATTTCCTATTGCAATATGACTAGCTTATTTTTAATGTAATATAGGCAATTTATTCCTCGGGCATCAGACACTTTAATTTTTCGGTGAAACTATGAAATATAAAGGTGTTTGCTAGCAGCAACCTCTTCATTAGTTACAGATTTATTTAATGTGGAATTATTTAGATGACTTTTTTTACTTCAGAGATTGTACATATTTACTGATAATGGTGGACTGTAGAATTGTGCATATTTACTGATAATGGTGGACTGTAGAAGTTTGAGTAGACTTTTATGATGGAAATGTTCTGAATTGGGCAGTTTTGTCATTATTGGTGCATGTGTTTTGTTTCATTGTTTACTGGAAAAATGTTCAAAACAATAGGAAGGTGTATCAAAGAGCACATGTATGTTTCATATGCAAGGAGCCTATGATTTGAAAACAGCCCAGAATTAATCTTTATCTGCCACTGGTAAAATGTATTTTCTTTGAATGTGGGTTTCAATGCTGTTTCAATGAATGTAAGTTTCAAGGGCAGAGAAGTTTTAATGCTAAGTTTGTTTAGCAGATGTCTTAGTGTTTGTGCTGTAAAATGCAAAATAAAACTTTCAAATGAAGTCCAAATCATCATAGAAGTAAATCAGTATTCACATTAGTGTTTATGGTAAATGGAGTGAAATAGCCAAGTAATGGATCATTGGAATGGCTGCAGGGGGAGGCTCCATTCGACCATGATTTTGTGAGGGGGAAGGGTGGCAAACTTAGCCCCAGCTGAACTACACCTCCCAACTGTCCAGATTTTCAAAGATTGAATAGATTTTTGCTTCTTAGTTTTGGTTTGTTCCTCATAAAATTAGTGGTTTTCTGGCAAATCATTTAGGAATTAAGTCACTAAATAATGACACACTGAGTTTCAGACTTCATAACCTTCAGAAAAATGCATGCTAAAATAAGACTTGTTGTTCTATCAACTGTCTCTGTTTATACAAGGGCAATTTTTAGTACTGTTTATATGTTCCCCCAATATATTTGGCCTTGTCCAGATTTATTGCATTAACAGGTTGAGAGGTACATGCAAATAAATTGGTTTATAGAATTAGACATAGCCAAACCTCTCATCTGTCCCTGATTTTGGCTCAAAATGTCGCTCTTCCCCTAATAATCCCTCTGCAAAATAGCAATTTTGGAAGAAAACATGGAGGGTTTACAATTAAGAAATAACTGTAATCATAGTTATAGATTACTTTTATTTCAGAAATGCATGTATATTCTTTTATTTTGATAGCTGCTCAAGTTAGCAGTACTCATATTAAAGTGTCCCTTCTTTGACAGGTTCCCAGCTGTATTGTGTGGCTATTTTATATTTTTACATCACATTTTGGTCCATTTTTCATAAAATTGTGTTTTTTGGCAAATTAGTGACAAATCATTAAAGACCGAAGTTAGAAAATAATGACAGACATTTGAGTTTCAGATTTCATACCATTCAGAAAATTCATACTAATGCAAGACCTATTCTATTATCTTTCTAAGTTTATAAGAGCAATATTTTAAAAATTGTCCTTATTTTTGGGCCTTTGTCCCACTTCTTTGTATGGCTTTGTCCAGATTTCTTGCTCTGAGGTTGAGAGGTATGACAAATGTGTCAGGGTCATCACAGTCAGCCAGAGACATTTCAAATTGTGGCATACTTGTTGCACCCCACTCCCCCATGTAGTGACTCTGGATGTGTTGAAGCAAGGCAAGGAGTAGTTATGCAGTGTAAATGTACGAGTATCCCCCCATCCAAGGCAGACACAAGTACTAGAGTGGCTTTTCATCTCTCCTTGATTTTTGCAGAATGGTCTGGTTTCTGTCATATTTTTGTACTGTTGATTTATGCTTATTACTCAAAGTGCCTGTTGCTCTGTGTTTAAGTAGCAATACTTTAATGACCATCAGGTAAGCTTGGCTGAGATTGTAAGATGTAAGTAAGCTTCCTTTAATAAGCATACTGTTAAAGAATTGTCAACATTGAAAGCCTTTCTGTTGTTGCCATGTAGAGAATACTTAACTAGATAATGTATAAGCCTTGGGTATTGAAATGCATATGACAGTATTTGTAATAAAGAACAGGATTACATTATTTTAAGAAGCTAATTACACTTGGAGACTTCCAGTCATCTCTGCAGGCTTTACCCGTAAACTAAACAGAATGCCAATCGTGTGGTCCATAACCTGTACAGTAATCTTTTTAAGCAATGTATCTTGAGCTTATTTCTTGTTTGCTTTTCATTTTTTACTTTGATCATGTTTTCCCCATGAAACAAGTAGATAGTTGTCAGGCAGCAGGTCTTTTTTTGGATAAGGAACATTTTTACAAGTGGGGGCATCGGAGATTTCTACTTTCAGCGTGTTACTTGGTACTTTAATAAAGCTGAATATAAATTATAATTAGAACTGCAGTGCAAGAAGTGGTTTGAGTAGAGTGCTGCTTGTTTTTCTTATACTTGATTTTGACTGGCATTCCAGTAATGTATTTAAAGAGTAATTTATTTTTTCATGCCTCACAACCTTTTTGTTTCCATCTAGATATTAAGTAAGCTGTCATGCAGCCAATGCATTAAAATATTTTTTTTTCTTCTACACTTCATTTTGTCTTGATTGGACTCGCATAATGATGGTTTGGCACACAGGATAGCATATTTAATTAAAGTTACATTTTTTGTGGTTTTGAGCATAGCCCCTCCCCTTTCTAGATGACCACACCCCTTCCCATTGACCACTCCCATTCAGCTGTCCCCTGCAGCCCCCCTTTGATTTGAAGTCACCAGCCGCCACTGGTTAGGGAGGAACTCTGCTTCACATGGATGGGGAGCCTGTTCCATAGACTGGGTAGTCTCTGGGATACATGCCTATCTCTCTAGCAGGTCCTATTTATATCACAGGCAAAGTTCAAGTCTTTAGAAAGAGTAATTCTGGTGCTGTTTCTTTTGGGGATATGCAGGAGGACCAGCAGAGTGGGGTCTGACAATGCCCTGTATGCCAGGGATAGCTCTCCCCTCAAATGATTGTAGGAGACAGAATACAGAGATAGTGGCTTGAGGCAGTCTGCATAAGACATTTTACTTATGCCCTGTATTCTTTTACTAAGGAACCTCTGTGGGTGTTCCAGTTGTTGAATATGCCTGGTTAGGTACATAGCAAAGGGGGCATTGTACTCAATGATAGGTCTGATGAATGCCAAACACATTGGAACAATGACTTCCTTGACTTAGATGCCATACTTTGTTTATAAGTTGTGCAACATAGAATGATTTCCTCACCACTGTAGACATGTGATGGTCAAAGCCTAGATTACTATCTATGTGTGCCCCTAAGTCCTTGACTACTGGGTCTACTCTAAGGGGTGTATTGTCAATATGATAGTTACCAGGGATGGATGACTTGGTTATGATTTGGTATGTCGGAAGTACTTTCAGTTTGGCGTTGCCTAAAAAAGGCACTATGGAGGAAGACAATGTTTTAGCTAATATTCAAAGCCTAGAGGGGGGAGGTGCAGACCATCCCTGGCAAAGCAGTGTAGTCTATTGACCATCTTCTTCCATGCTGACAAATACTGCCCCCCTTAGAATGCCACCAGAAACTAAGCCAATTATTAAAGTCAATCATCTTTTGCTCATATTCCGGCATCATCATTGGAGAAGGTAAAATGCTGCTCAGTGCTAGGCTCATACCTACCTGAGACACATATTCCGAGAGCTCCATGATGTCTCTTTTCATATAGTCCAGGGAGGTATGTCTCAGGTCATTTACTCCCACATGGACATTGACTGAGTCATATTGGTAATTGTGGCCCAATGATCTGAGTGCATGTGTAATGTGGCGGATCCTATCTCCTGATAAGCAACTTTCTTCTTACTCAGCCTGGTGAGAGGGACATCAGTGTGTCTCATGATGGAGTCTCCAATGACTAGAATGTTGGATTGTGTGGTGGTTTGCCTTATGGGCTTAGAGGTAGAGGCTCCGTGAGATGTAGCTATATGTGTTGATGTGGGTGTTGTTTTGAAAGAGTGCATTAGGGGCTGCTGTGGGTATTTGTTAAGTGTACTTCATCTAGGAGGTCTTTGTGGTTTAGGAAGGTTACATGTAAGTGCCTCAGCATATGTGGGTTGATATGTCTGCTTTGAATTGTGCGTGATAGGTGCAGTGTGTGTACTACTGACAACAATATTGACATTAGGAGTACTTATATGTGAGAACTTTGTCTCCAGTGACATTGTGTAAATACATCTCTCACATACCATATCAGTTTGTTAGAGAATTTAGTGGTCATCAGTAAACATGAGGCAATTTCTACATTGCCTCAGGATGCCCATATCCACCAAGCTGGTAACAGAGACATTAGGAAAATTCATATCCATGGCAAAAGACCCTTTTTTATTGATTAGACAGTTGGAGTAAGAGTATCAGTCCCTGTCAGGATTATCCAGTTTGCAATTATGTGGACAGCACCTGACACTTCAAATTAGTTGTCCTGTATGTAACTAGGTATTGGAGAAATTTCAATTCTGATTTTACAGGAAAAATGTTACTCAAGGTGTCTGAGTCTGTACAGAGCACTGCCAAACACATGAAGGGAAACTAATGCACAGACCCTGAAAATTTAAGGATGAAGTATTTATGCAGATATTCTGAAGTTAGAAACAAATCAAGCAGTACTTACTGAAAACAAAGAATTAGTTTGTCAAGAATTATGAAAAGAGGCATGTTAGCCATTTTCTTGTCAAATGAGAGGGATCTGCGTCTGCTGGCCTTTTCTGTCTCTTTCATGCTGGCTTTTTTGGTTAGTGACCCCCTTGAAACTTATCCTTAAATTGTGCTGCTAACTGGTCTTTCATGTGATGGGGTACTGAAACATAGATCTGATCTGCAGGTGATGTCATCCTGTTCCATTCTGCTACAAACCATTTGTGTCCAGTCAAAGATTTCTGTCAGCAAGAGTGTTCATACTTCAACCCCAGAAAATGTTTCTCAAGTCTCATAACTGCCCCACATTTAAAATACTACTTCACCCCAGTAATGTCATGATATTGCCTGCCAATATCATTTTGCAGACTGATAATAGCATACTGGCAATCTTATCTGTTATGAGATTTCATTAGTTAGGTTATCCACACCAGTGCCTCTCCCATTCTATCTTCAAAAGGCACTAATGCTACAATTATGCTAATAAACTGAATGCTGGAGGCTCATTGAGTATTACTCAATTGATTTTCAGGTCTATTATCCAGAACTACTGCCGTTGTTCAGACTTACTTCATCTTGAGGACTCTGAGCTTGCCTTAGACCTCATTACAAGATGCACATTACAGAAATCCCTACACATCGAATACAGAGCATCCCAGTCTGTAATGCACCAAAGTGAACATTGTAAAATAAGTGAGCAAGTGCAAGAGAATGCACCATAAACCTAATGTTGATGTTTTTTTTTGTGGAGGTAATATGTCCTGAATCTTCTTTGTGGGGCTTCATCCCCATGTTTACATAAAAAATACTCAAGTTTTACAAATTTTTAAGAGGAAATACAAGCATTCCCTCCTCATGCTGTCTATGCAGTCTCAGAACTGTAATACACAAGTATTTGGGGTTACAGTCTGAATCTTTGGGGTGTGAGTTTAAACTTCACATGTGGAGAGTGCAGGTGGCTATGGTTCCTACAAAAAACAATGTTCTGAGTTGTTAAGTTGAAATAAATCAACACTGTCATTGACGGTTTTATATGGTTCTTACTGCTGTAGGCATTTTTGGTAGCAGGGCATCAGTAATGTTGTCTTCAATGCATTTGTGGTTATCTGGATGTAATAAACTCCTACTATGCTGTCTACTATCTAATAACCATGCCTCTGCTGATGATATCGATTAACAATAACCTTATTTGAACAAAACACATGTAAAATAAAATTAAATGTCCTTTTTAATAATACTGATAAAATAAGTTTCCTATCCCCCATCTTTTTTGTTGCATATAAGTTTTCTAGTCAGTAATGCAATGCTATTCGATCATATGCACCAAAGCAATACGCTGTACTACTTCTGTAGCAGACAGCATGACACAGCAGGGACAGAATAATGACTTTCATGCATTCAGGATGATGTTGCTGTATATTGCATCAAGTAATGTTTGCAAACATAAAGTAACATGAGATTTTTACATATAATGTACTGTAAATGTTACAAGCTGTAAATGTTGCAATCTGTCATTAAATATTCAAAGCAATGTATAAACGCTGACATATCACTTTCATATCAGTGCTGAATCAATAATAATACTTTTCTAGGCTCATAGGTTGTTACTAAACTAATGATCACTAGGGCCCTTACAAGCCTAGCTGTGCAACCCAAACCATTTAGGTCCCAAGTATCATGGATGACTATTCTGGGAGGGGGCATGTTAGTGGGGAGGTACCTAAGGATTTGTAGAGGTGGCATATTAGATAGGATAATACTTTTCTTATTTAAGGCCTCTGTCTCTAACAGACATGGGGACCATATGGGGGTACATTTATGACTTCCCATCCAATTGTCAAGGTTTCATTTGAACAGGGTCAGAGACTAATATAATATCACATTTTGCACATTCAGTCATTGCTGTGTTACTTTCAATACTGCCACACATGTGGATTACTGTAAACAAACACAAAGACCTAAGATTCAAACCTGCAACTGTTACCTAAACCTAAACAAACAGGAGAAACTAAGATTTAAACCTACAACTCTCACCTATGCTGGCATTTGCACTACAAACTAGAACCCTACCTACCTAGGCTGATCTTGGCTTAAAGCCACATCTACTCTTCAACAGGGAAACAAACCTTGGTCTCTAGTACAAAAGGTGGGGATGGTCTCCACTATACTAACAAAGAATATGTTGTATTTTGTGGCCAAAAGCAGTCCTTAGACCAGTTCACTTACCTTGTTATCAAGAGAAACTAATTAACAGATAATACACAACTCAGAGGCCACCCTGTCATCAAAGCAAGTATGGTAAACTTCAAAAAGGCCAACTCCCAGCTCTGCATGCATCATACTCAATTATGCTTAGCTTGTTACGAAATTGCCCCTTAAGCCTTCCCAGTCAGGGTAAACAAGCCTCAACCGCAAACACTACCACCACTCTCACGTAACAGACATAATATAAAGTTACTTAGTACAGGGAATCACATGCTTGCAGACTCTAAACCAACTACTTCTAACTCCGCAAACAGAAATGGAAATATCTTAGTAATTGCTGAATGCACTGTTAGGCACACAGATTCTACTCTCACCAGGCAGGGTAAGAAAGTACAGTTGTGCATATTGCTCTTACCCCATAACAGTAGCTGTTTGAATTCCTCACTGCTGCATTAGCTCCCAGGCTACTTAGGTTGTGTCCTACCCAAGACACAACAATTTGTCTGCTATTTCACATTATTGCTGTCAGGCTGCTTGGGTCGTGGAAGCAAAGGGACCTGGGATCAGTTCAACTACCCTGTACACTAATTTAAATACATAAAAACAGATATTCTTTTTGTTTTTAATACATTGCTTCTAAACAGTGCCCCATATCACATCTGAAAACAAGTGAAAAAAAAATATATATTACTCTTGCTTATATTTGCCTGTACTTCATACTGCTAAATATCAGGTTGGTGTTTATAAGACAATGAGAACAAAGATTCTGAAACTTGCTTTCCACTCAACTTTTTGTATTAGTACATTAGAGAGGTATGAGTAATACAGCCTCCCCTTGTCAAACAAATAAGACCATGTTACTGTCTGAAGCTGTTCTATGATCATCTTTTTTATAAGCCCATTAACACAATTCAGTTAATACAGCTTCTGCATTATCCTGTTCCCAACAGTTGTCAGACAATAGCATTTATGAACGAATCTAGACCATTTTGTCTCGCATTGCTTCTAAACAGTGTAGCAAATTATACATGCAAACATGCAAATAAAAGTGATACATTCCTGTTGTTTATACTTTGCTGTAACACATAATTACTGGATATCACAAAATAGAGCTTGTCAAAGAATCTGGACTACCCTAATGTATGTTGCTTTTAAACGTACATGTGAAAAGAAAGGAAATATGTGTAAAAAAGTGAATTATGTATAAAATTAAAATTCACTATCACTTTTACTTCTATTTGTCTATAACGTGTCATTAATGAGTATCACAGAATATCTGTTGTGAAAGGATCAGGGCCATGTTGGTATATGGTGCTTCCTCACTAAACAATACACCAAATATATGCAGACTTGAAAATAACGTAAAACATTTCTCTTGCTTATATTTATTTATTACCTTTCAGTACTAGTTGTCACAGAATAATGCTTGTCTAAGACTGAAGATTATATTGCTGAATGATGCTTCTGAATGTCAAAATTAGCAGATTTTCCTTTTTAATTACAATATTACAATTGTAAAATCAGTACAGCCCCTGTCTCAAAAGCCATGTGTTAAATAATAGCACTTGATAAACATTTAAGACCAACCCCGGGATTCACTAACCTCCCATGCAGGACTAGCTTAGTCCTGCATGGAAGCGACCGTTTAGGAGCAGGATGGCAGCGCGCCATGCACAGTAATGAAGGCATGCTGGCCAAGCTCCTAGGCTTACACAGAGCATGTACGAATGCAGGTGGTGTGTCTGAGAGGAGAGTTCTCATAATAAACATGCCCCTGCAATGTCGAACAGCAGAAGCTGTTAAGAAATGAGCGTGATCGCTCACAGGCATCTTCATATCCCCACCAACAGACCCCCATGTGTACAACAGTGACAGGACATATAAATTAAAAGAAGAAACCCATCTATATCTTTTAAAACTCCGATTAAAGCTAACCGTAGGTGCATGGGTGTGCCCATCGCTTAGCTACGGTTAATGTAGCTGAAATAGCAAAAGGAGGATAAAAAGCAGGATATGTGCACATGAAGCAGTACAGCAATATTGTAGTGGGCAGCGCGTTCGCCTCACAAGCAGTCAATCTTGATTCGAGTCCCATTGCAGTTCATTCCATGTCAAATCACTGTTATGATCAATATATTTAGCTGTATAACCTAATAAATAACATATATGTGTAAACTGGAGTAGTAAGCTGTGCAATGAATGATAACCCCATACACTTGCCAAATCCACCACCTCCCCAAGAGCCAGTAGACTATTACTGTTGAAAACAGAGCAGTAGTAAGGATAAATAATGATCCATGGGGCGAGACAATGTACGTGATGGGCCCCAAGAAGTGGAGAATGGCAGTGTGAAGTGGTGTGGTTAGACCTGACCTGCCCCCAGAGAAAGGATAATAGCTGCAGAGGAGGAGCAGGGAGGGGGGGGGACTGATGGGTATGAAATTATGGGTCGCGGTGTGCCGGTGCTGGATGGAGCGGTTCTAATCGGACCGCCTTGTGGATGTAAGCAATAGTGTGAATTGGGCAGTGCATTCGCTTAATGAGCAGGCCTTCTGGGTTCCAGTTCCACTGCAGCACAGTCTATTTTACTTGGCAAAGCATGTTATAGCCACTTTTGTTGTTGCAAAACCCACTAAATAACACATATGTATGAACTAGAGTACTGCAGGAAATGCACATGTGAAGTGTCAGTGTTATAATGAATAAGGCACTACTAAGCAGGTTTAAGCACAAAAAAGCAGTAGTAAGCATATATAAGCACTAGTAAGCGTGTTTAAGTGCGTCTGCACTGGGGTAAGCACTGCCTACACAGATTAAGCAATATGGAAGCTAACTGAGTAGAAGAAAGTATGACCGGAAGTTAGCAGTGCTTATCTCTGCGCAAACACGCTCACACCCACTTACGACTGCTTTAAAGTGCCTTGATCACTCTGCATCCAACGGCCCATGTTCTGCTCAGCAATAAAATAAACAGCCTCTGCAAGTCATGAACCCAGGACCCTGCACACCATACACAAAGTGATTTACCACTAAGCCATGGCAGATATACATAACACTGACGTTTGTACAAACATAGCATCCAGCAATACCATTCAACATTACAGGACATGTAGCTATACATGTAGATGCATATGTGTGTGTGTGTGTGTGTGTGTGTGTGTGTTGTATTATATATATATGTATATATGTATATATATATATATATATATATATATACACACACACACACACACACACACACACACACACAGATATATATCTATAATATGATACAGTACATAAGAATGACATATTTGACCACAGGCACTGCCAATGGGGGTGAGGGAGCTCAATCAACATACGTGTTACACATATTGATAACCCCCCGCAGCCAAACAGGTGAAGCACACAAACACACAAAAAAAGTAAACACACCACCGCTTCCCAAACCACAGGCAGGATACAACCAGTAGGGAAACACTGTGGACCCGCTAAGTCTAATCTAGAAACAAAGACCAGAATGTCCCTTGTGGGACAACCCAAAAATTCTTGGGTATTTGGATTTCCCTCATTGCACAGATTCATCAAGGCAGGGAGCGCATGTACTCAGACTACAAGGTTGGGAAAGCCTGATGATCCATGGGTTGAGACAATGTATGTGATGGGTCCCGAGAAGTGGAGAGTGAGGAGTGTGTAGTGGTGTGGTTAGACCCAAGATGCACCCAGAGAAAGGATGAGTGCTGTGGATGAGGAGTGTGGGGGGGTGATGGGCATGAAATTATGAGTCGAGGTGTGCAGGTGTTGGATGGAGCAGTTCTTATCGGACCGCCTCATGGATGTAAGCAGTAGTGTGAATTGGGCAGAGCAGTCACCTATCAAGCAGGCATTCCAAGTTTGAGTCCCACTGCAGCACAGTCTATTTTAGATGGCAAAGCACATTAGAACCAATTGTATTGTTGCAAAACCCACTAAATAACACCAAATAACACATGGTTGCAGATCCCTACTGTAGGCATGTAATCATTTCTAATTGGCATCATAACTTATTATTGTTGTCCTCACCTCAACCCTTGGGTCTGAGTGTCCAAATCTACCTCAAAATTCAGTGTATATGCACAGCTGTTGCTGTAGAAGAAATTACCAACTATGGACCTTCCCTTCAGCCTTCCTGCACATCCCTGGATATTTCCCCTACTGTCTTTCCCATTTTGTGCCCCCTTTTCACCACTTACCTATCAACCCCTTTTTCTTTTCTTTTAAAGTTTAAAGTTAAAATTAGGTGACACCCTCTTCCCCAACTATATTGGCAAAAATCTGGAACTCTCTACCCACATCTATTACCTCAGCTGTCTCAAAGGACACATTTAAAAAACACTTGAAGGAACACCTCATCACACTTGGATCTGCACATGCTCACCACCTGGCTAAATCCTCCCCCACACCTCACACTCTATATCCCTATATCAACTACTGAAACTAACACCTCTTTTTCCAGCCTCACATACATATCCCAACATCCTTTAAACCTTCCCTATTGATCCCCTACTAATTATTCCCACAACCTAATATACAGTTACAATTTCTCCCCCTCTACCTACCTACTCCATCACTATTCTCCTTTACTCTACCACACAAATATGGAATAGCTTAATCTCAACCTGAAAACTTGAGTGTATCTTATCCAGAACTGTTAAACTGGAATCTAACTTCACATTAAACTGACCTTTGTCAACCTTCATACCTGACATGAAAACTTGAACTAAGCATGAATAATACCTATATGTTAACTTAAACTAAGCATGAATAATATGTTACTTAGTTAGCTAAGTCTGTTACTCTCTATGAACTTGAACACCTCTGTATTACTTGTAATGATTAGCTGATTTTTAATGTGGAGCTTTTCTCCCCGGGCCTCCACTGAAAATGGACAAGCATCCAATTTGATTTTCCCGGTCAACAAATGTAAAATAAATAAATAAATTAGCACAGGGGTAAGTGGGAGTAAGCACTTTTAAGCAGCAGCAAGTGGGTTTAAGCCCGTTTGCGTGGCGGTAAGCAATGCTTACAGTGGTTAAGCAAATCTGAAGCTAACACCCTGTAAGCAGATGTAACAGCAGGTTAAGCAGTGCTTACATCCACGCAAACCCTCTAAAAACTGCTGAAAAGTACCTTAACCACTCTGTATCCAACAACCCTTGTTCTGCCCAGCAACAAAATAAACAGCCTCTGCTCGGCTTGAACACAGAACCCCACACACCATAGCCAAAGTGATTTACCACTAAGCCATGTCAGATGTACACAACCCTGATGTATTCAAAACATATCAACCAGCCCAGTCATTCAACAGTACAGAGAATGTATTCCAACATGTAAATGTATTTGTGTGAGCAAATATATTAATATCTAAACAGATACAACATATCAATAGATGTAGATATCTAACTCTATATATCTCCATAGAAATATATATATATATATATATATATATATATATATATATACATACACACACACACACATATATATATATATATATATATATATATATACACACACACATATATATATATACATATATATATATATATATATATATATATATATATATAGCCACACATCTGTAGACAGCAATGGTAGATTGACAAATATAAATATGCCCACATGCACCGTTAATAGGGTTGAGATGCACCAAACAACATACGTCATGTACGAATAGGCATACCCCCCACCACAACCAAACACGTCCACCCTGCAATACACTAAAGTGTTACAGATCCCATAAGCAGGACCTTACATGACATGTGCACAACATGTAAACAGTACTACAATCCACCTGTATGATGTCAGGCTGGTATTGCTAACATATCATGCAGTGCAGTGTAGCTCCCATAAGAAATATAAAATATGGAAGCTATCAACATCCCCGGGATACATATACACAGATGCATATATGCAGATACAGATATACACACACACATATATATATATATATATATATATATATATATATATATATATATAGATATGTATATATTATATATATATATATATATATATATATATATATATATATATACACACACACACACACACACACACACACACACACACACACACACACACATGACTACACAGACACACGCAGAGATATGTACAGTAAGATACATATGCAGAAGGTGCACACAATATGGAACAGCCACTATGCCTATGGTTCACACCTGAACAACTGGACACTGTATGGGCCATCCATACAATTACAATTGTCGCCTGAAACATATACCCACAGAGAGGTCATAGGAAAAACACCACACAAGTTTGCAGAAATTGAAAACCTTTATTTGTGTATTATTACAGTTCTACCTACCATGTCACATAGCTGTGCAGACACTGACATCCATATAAACAGTGTAATGCAACTGCGAAACAGTGATACTAAGACAGTAGTCTGGAAAGGTTCACAACTGTCGCTGTCCAGGTCAATGCCTTCATATTGTACAATAGTAAAGACAGACAGGGCCACAGGATACCAAACAATCAACAGTATGTAATATAGGTGAATAGTTAAGCAGCCTCCATCTACACTCTGTACAAATTCACTAGGTGTTGAAGACTTCAGTTGGCCAAATGGGATGTAACTGTTACATAACAAGGCATAACGGACACTATCACAAGCACACTGACAAACAGAACAGTCTTGTATGGCAGGAGGCAATAGGTCGGCATTAACCCAATATATGTGAGTAATGTAAATATAGGTGAAGTATATGGTACCGTACCTGCAGATACCTTAAGGCAGCTCATCCCTTATACCCCCACATTTTGTAACAGTCTAGGTCAATTATGGTGCATCTTCCCCCAGACTCAATACTACAGGCCCATATACCACTGTTACATACACTGGCCTTCTGGAGTGCATAAGGGTTCACATGTATTGTTCTGGTGTAGCCCACACATATATGGCCCCAGCACCACTGTATGTGTGGGGGATACAACAGCAGTGGACTGATGGCAGCAATGGCAGTGTGATATACACACAGCCCACTACAGAACTGCCCCTGACAGCATGTCATATGTGCAAAGCTTGATATGTAGGTGGAGGACAGTGGCTGGAACACAGGCCCATATGTGGGAAACTGTTACCATACACTAAGCAAGTTGCTGGTGTTACAGGATAGTCTGCAACCTACCCTCAGCCAGGGAATTGAGGTTAGAGACATAAATGGATGTTGTCATGTACTGATAGCACTCAACACACACACTGCCAGTGACATATCTGACACAGGACCTGTGTGGCGGACAGACAAAACATGATAGGCACACCTCTGGCCACCAACAGGATAGGCCCACAGTTGAGAGCTATGCAGACAGACTGCATTCCAAGGTAAACTAGTATGTACACATACACCCTGTAACACCAGTACTATACAAAGCATAGCACAACTCTACTCGCACTCCAGTCTGTAGTTCTGGAACCTCCTACAAATATGTAGCAGGCCTAAGTGTGCCGGTTCCCCTGGAAGAGGTACTGCTACCTGCGGTCTGTAACACTGATGCCCACACACAGGAAAGATGTCCATCATGCAGGAAAGGTAAAAGGACCATGCCCACATGATGTGCTGATTTATAGTAGCTGGTTGCCATGACAGTGGTAATTGGAAGTACTACACAGCAAGCTGCATGCAGTTAGCAAGTGTAGGACACTGACTGGTGTAGAGGCCATCACCTGACCAAGTGCATCACCTACTAAAGCCAGGCTGCAATCTACCCCAAAGAGCTCAATCCAATCACAGGATAGAGAATGCAAGGAAAAAAAAAATGGGAATAAAAAAAATGCAAAGGGCATTTACACCTGACAATGCACCCAGCTACACAGCTGCCAGTCAGTAATACATACTTCCCACAACAGGTATGCAAGGTATATGTATATGTATTAGAATGTAGTACCTGGACCATAGTACTGTGATAGATGAAGTGGAATGTGTCACATGTGCCAGCAGGTGGTGTTGTTATGATGGTCAGCTGACCAACTGCTATGGACAATAGTGTTTGTCCCTGTGGGTCGAGGGCCATAGCTGTTAACTGTGCAGGTCAACACTGACAGACAGGATGTAAGTCATCATAGTGTGTGTTGTGTAATGGGGAATATGCATATGACGTGGCCAATAGACGGTGGTGGAAGTAATGCCAGTATGATGGACATGTGGGAGCCACGGACCACCACTGGCAGGATACCCAGGTGAATCTGTAATATAACATGACGGAATGCCATAGGTGTGTAATAGAGTTACCCGCAAACAGGTCCCACATATACCTGACCAATGTCAGGCTGTGTCCATATGTGGCACCTGTCTGTGTTGTAGCAAGCCAGAACAGTGCAGCTGTGCAGGGAGGTGTCATGAGATTGTGGAGCTGATGTCTGAATGTACCCCACATATAGGTATGCATATGTGTACATATGTCACAGATTTAATATTTAAGGATAAATGTATATCAGCATGTATGTCCAGAAATATACATATACCCATGTGTAGACATATAATTGTGCAAGTATATATTAAGTCACATATATCTACACACATATAGATAAATACCGATATGCAAATGTCTACATCTGTACAAACACACACACAAACAGATATGTATGGAAAGACATGTCCCCTATATCACTGCCACAGTGATGTGTGTTATGTGTGAGGCAGCAGCACACAAAGCAATAGAAACAGATATCTACAGCTGGCAGTGTATGCACCATGGACAGATATGTCACAAGTTAGTCCTGTCCTAGCACCACAATTCCCCGCTTGTGAAGTATGCAATGGGAATATGGGGAAGTGTGGCAGATACACACATGGAGGTGGTCAGGATTGGTAGATATAGAGGACAGTCTACAGGGGTAGTATGTGACACATGTGGTAGGCAAACACTGTGGATGGGGTGTGTGGTCCATTATGTGGATGCCCCATGGTCCCCAATATGGGCACAATGGGAACCAAGGCTCCCACCAACTGCCACTCACAACAGCAGTCCACATCCTGAAGGTGCCAGGTCTGTTGGCTGAGCAGGAGGAGCATGTTGGCCATGTGAATGTGTACTGGGTGCCTCAGACTGATGTAGCACATCCCTCATGTGTCTGTGGAGCCTGGTATGGAACAGACCCTAGACCTGAGCTCAGGGGACAGGAACATGTTGGTGTGCACCCTGAGAGGGGTGAGTCAACATCCTCTGGGTGGTTCCACCTGATGGTATTGCTGTAACAGTACATAAGGAAGCTTTGGGTTGGTACACACATGTGATGTGGCCAGGTATTCTGGTCAGATGGGTGTGGAGAGGTGGATCAGCTGGCCATTGGAACATACACATGTTATTGTGTCACTGTCATAGTACATATGTTGGTAGTAATAGTCTAAACAATCCCAGTACATGTCCAACAGCATGCACAGAACCCCCCCCCTCATAACACAGATGTGCAGCAATCTCAGAGCAGCCATACCACTGGCATATATGTAACCATAGTGGCCTGACAATGGCATGCAAGTGACTAGTCTGTAACAGGCCAGCAATGTTAGTGTGCATAGCGGGGATATGGCTACAATTACATAGCAGAAGGTGTGGTACACTACACAATCTGTCCAAATGGTAGTTAAGCTGTAGCCATACCTAATGAGTTGTATGTGTGTATAGTCTGTTGAAGCTGATATGGTGGGGGGGGGGGTAACAGGGATGTGTATTATGAACTGTGGTAACCTTGCCATATAAGTCGCTCAGGCCTGTTCCTATCCTCATGTTTTTCAGGCACGATGGCACACATCAGGCTGCCAGCGTATTCCGTGGAGGAGAGCAATGTAATCATAAACCACCTAGTTCTGCACTACTAGGTCCTGTTTGGCAGGACAGCAAAGAACAGCAGCAGTGGACCACCCTGTGGAATGATCTCGTCCACAGGGTCAATGATGTCGGCCTGCATAACCGCAGTTATGAGCAGGTCCTGCATCATTGCAGTGACCTGCTTCACAATGCCTGTCAGCATGCTGCTGCAATCCAGGGGGATCACCTTGCCATGGGGGGCCATGCCATCCATCTCCCCCGACATGAGTGGAGGAGTTCCTGGCCAGCCTTGTGGCACCTGCCCGTCCTGAACACCATCAACCACTGGACCCCTTTGTGGAGGTGGGTGTCACCCACACAACAGCCGAGGAGCATGCAGGTAAGGACACAGGGCACATCAGTAGACCACTGTTGTGTAAATATCCGCAGTGGTACAGGTAGATCATGCATATCTGATATGTCATAGAAATATTGTGTTGCTGCATTGTAGTGATAA
This sequence comes from Protopterus annectens, assembly GCF_019279795.1. NCBI lineage: Eukaryota > Metazoa > Chordata > Ceratodontiformes > Protopteridae > Protopterus > Protopterus annectens. Next base: position 1,029,375,448 of record NC_056729.1, read on the forward strand.
ACAGATGTCCAGATGTGGTAGTATTGTGTGAATGTATGGTTAATGTATGGTAGTACTGTATCCAGCCTGTAGCAGTGCCACAGGTGTGGCCACTGACATTGCATTTCTCATCCACTTATGTAGGTCCCTCTGGGGTAACAGCAAGGCAGAAGCCTGAAGCTGGTGAGTATGTCTTATGTAGATGCATGCCAACACACCGAACATGTAATGGCGATGTTATATTCCATGCATACATCTAACACACCTACCCTGAATGCATACTGTACATGTGCATGTATTGTTGCTGTGAAATGCATGGTCTCACAGGGGTGAACATGATAGGGTATTGAAAGGGTATGTCACACACCAGCATGATAACTAACATCCTGTCATTGTCGAATGTGTCCACAGGGGGTAACATACTGTTGGTAGACATGGCCTACAGTAGCAACGTGTTCTGGACAACACCCATATGCAGTGCAACACCAGTGTACATACCTGTAGGGCAATGCCAACTGCTGCTGAGATACACTATGGCATATGGCATTACAGTAGTCCACATTATCAGCTGCGTCTAAGTTGCAACATGTGGTGTGCAGTGTATGGGACACTGCAAGCTGACATGTGTAGGGCTTACCTGTCATGCATCTGCATAAATGCTGGGGGGGGGGTCTCAGCATGAAACACCAGTGCACTGAAGCAGGGATCCTAAGGATGGTAGGAATGGCTCTATCTGCATATAGTCAGGTCCAGGACCTGTGGCAGCTGTAACCCTACCCACGCTGCAAATAGTGACAGCACTGTGTGAAGACAATGGGATGTGCACATGTGTGGACCGTGAAATCATGCAGAATAGGGTGACATGTGTAGGGTAGGCTCAACATACACTGGCAATTGCGGAAGACATATGCTGGTACACCCCCTGCCATGAGCAGTGACTGCTGTAGTACACACAAGAGGTGTGATAAACCGTCATGATAAAGGTGTGCACACATATCCCCACATGGTGTGTATGCATTGTGGTCAGCAGCCGCACACCTAACACAATCTCTAGACACTGTATGTGAATGTACAGGACATATGCTACATACTCTGTGTGTTTACAGCTCAGATCTGCAGTGCTGTGGTCCCATGCCAGATCACAGATGTGTGTGTAAAAGCAATAAAGGTGTGTACACCCCCCATAACCATGGTATGCTCTGATGGTTGTCAGTGTAAGCATTTCTTCAGTGGCCATACATGGTCTGTTGATGTTGACAGCTGTAAATCAGGCATCCGGGATTCACCAGTGACAACAGTCCACATATCATCCCAGGAATATTTTGCTGAAACACGTATGGGCTGTGAGAGGTACAGCTGGCATAACTGACATGGTACTACACATTCAGCAATGGGTTGGACACCTGTGAGTTGTGGTGCACAGTGCATGGCAGGTTGCAGAACAGGTGCACAGCAATAATGTGTACACGGGTGCAGAGGTATCCAGGGGAAGGGGTCTCACCTAGTCACAGCACATGCATCATACACATGTATACCACTGCTAGCATGGTGTGAGTATAGCTGAACTGCATGCTGTTCTGTACCATATGTTCTGTATGTTGGCAGATGGGTAATTGGAGGACTGTGTGTACAATCATTGTGCAACCTCACCTGTGTGTGTGTGTGTGTGTGTGTGTGTGTGTGTGTGTGTGTGTGTGTGTGTGTGTGTGTGTGTGTGCGTGCATCCTGGTGGTTAGCTAGTTTGCCTGCAGGGTCACTCTGGCAAAGTGGTGGGAGGTAGATGCATGTATGATGCGTGTGTGCATGTCTGTGTTTGTGTGTGCGGCCATGTATGCACATGTGGAATTGTGGGGTGTTCATATGGCTGTATCCCCCTTTGGGACCGTGCAGTACATTGACATGGAATGCCACATTGCACACCAGGAATACCTGTCATGTACTCACAGGACAGCAAATAGTATAATATGGCCTGTAGCTTGGATCAGGCATCCAGAGGGAAGGTAGACCTCAGGTACACACTTAATATTGCTGTCAGAGGAGAGGTCACCTACAGCCTACGTATGCAGCTCTACAGATGCACTGGGGAAGTAATAGTCAACACCAGGGAGTGTATCCACATATTACAGCTGACACATGATGGGCCGACAGAGGAGCATATCCGGCATATACTGAGCATTGCATACACATGACACACCAGTGGGAGCTATTATGGGTACAACTTAGTAGCCCACACATATAGGAGCTATGCACATCATTCCGGCCATACAGAGGGTGCATACCTAATGACAGCATTGAGGCCATGTTACTCCACTACACACAGGTCAGGCAGGTAATGTAGCAACATGCCTTGTGTTGTGGCCGCTTGTGTGAGCATTTAGAGGACTGTGATGTTACTGAGTGGTAGCAATGTGTGTACGTTAACAAGTGTGATGCAGGATGGGGTAACACATGGACATATACGTGGGGCTGTCTGTAAAGCCATGGACAGGTAGGTAGTACGGAGATGTGTGTGTGTGTGTGTGTGTGTGTGTGTGTGTGTGTGTGTGTGTGTGTGTGTGTGTGTGTGTGTGTACTGTTAAGCAATGCTGTACAGGTTTTAAATTGCAGTTATTGTTTTCCCCCACAGGTGGCGAGGTGGGTCAGGGTTCCTCCTGCACAAAATCTGATGTAGGTGTCCATACAGACACCGATGATGATGATGATGATGATAATGGTGAGGCACAGGTGGGGTTTTCAGGGGCAGGCAGTGCGCCAACATTTGACATCCCCCTTTTAGCCACCCTACCCCCACACACAGTTACAGTGCCTATACACACCCCAGCACCAGTGGCCACAGCAGAGGGCCAACTGGCATTCAGTGGCAGTGCACGAGAAAGTGTGGTAACCATGCCTACTGTGTCCAATCGCAGCAGGCAATGCCTGATGATTGGCAGGTTGCCACAAAGGCGTATGTCCCAGGGTGCTCATGGTAGGGCTGCTGGACATCATGCCCCTGGCATAGGCAACATAGCTGCAAACAACAGAAGCATGTTCCAGGCTGTAATGGTGGCGCAGGCACATATTGAGCATTACACCAAGGGCCTTAGGCTGCAGAGGGCTGCACTTGTGACTGTAGGTGACAACCTCCATGAAGTGGCGGCTGCCATCCATGCTTCTAACTAGCAAGCAGATAGATGGCATGATGAGATGATGGCCCTCATCAGCCCTGGTGTGTTCATGCTTCGACATGTGGTGGGGATGCAGCGATGTCCGCGTGGATGTGGCCCAGCAACATCAACAGCTGGCACTCAACGTGGGCATGCTAGGACACCAAGGAGCTCCCGTAGTGCCAGTTGCAGTGGCAGCCCCAGCAGTGCGGGGTGTGTGCTGTCCACACCACACCAGGTGACGTGCCCGTGGTCCTGGCCAGTCCTAGGAGGGATGTGGTGCCAGCGGACAAATGTCATCAGCAGGTGAGAGTAGCACTTCAACGGCTGTACCTGCACATGCCCACAGAACCCATAGCAGGCACAGTCCACGTGTCAGTGGCCAGAGGCAGTGAACTGCACACCCTGCCAAGTATGATCTGCAGCTGTCCATAAACACCTGTGTAGGGCAGCCACAAGACAGAACTGTGTGCATGCATACCCACACACTATGCAAACACACCTAGGGCAACCTCATACCGACACACACCACATCACTTCAGCCAGCTCCCCAGAGTACACCCCTCATCCACGCACGTGGTGTCAAATGTATGGCCCACCCTCAGCTTCTGGCATCCCAACACCACACACTGTGCATATGATGATAACTGTACCCCATCTCTGTTATCCATACCATCGATGCAGGGACAAACTGATATGGTTCTGATGCACACGGTGACTGTACACCAGTGTACCACAGTCCTGCAGTGTAACATGTTGTAGGGTGTAGAGTGTGAGGCATATTTGGCAGGTAGTGTAGCCATCCAGCAATGATGCCTTATAGCTGTTAGTAACACTGCATGGTTGTGGTCTCTAAACTGATATGCAATTGTGTTGTAGGTGTACATGTGTCAGCATGAGGATGCCCTGTGCATATGATGATACCTGTGCCCCATCCCTGTCATCCATACCATTGATGCAGGGACAGGCTGATATGGTTCTGATGCACATGGTGACTGTACACCAGTGTACCACAGTCCTGCAGTGTAACATGTTGTAGGGTGTAGAGTGTGAGGCATATTTGGCAGGTAGTGTAGCTGTCCAGCAATGATGCCATCTAGCTGTTAGTAACACTGCTTGGTTGTGGTCTCTAAACTGTTATGCAATTGTTATGCAACAGGGGCTGTCACCCCTGGGCTTCCGGATATTGGCAAAGGCTGTTGCCACCCCCATAGTGCCTTTTTTAGGCAAGGCTCAAACTCTAAACCTACCACCCTAGAACACAAAAAAGGAAAAAAAACTAAGGGTAATGCTGCTCAATGTCAGAAGTCTCAACCTCAAGATGCACGCACTCGAGGCCCTTCTCAGTATGGAGAACATTGATGTCTGTGCTGTGACTGAAACCTGGTTCAAGGCTCCCGAGAGCACCCCGGCACTATCAGGTTTTACCTCATATCATGCTGCCCCAAAATGACAACACCAAGAAAGGAGGGGGTGTCTATATTCATCAAGGACACCCACACCTCAAGGTTGGTGGCAACATGATGCATCGGAGACCATCCAGGTGCAATTAACCATAGGCAAGACTGCTCTGCAATTTGTAGCATGTTACAGGCCACTCACAATCTCAGGAACCTCACATAGCTTTCCTGAAAACACTGGAGGATAAATGTATCTCCAAACACCATCATACTAGGTGACTTCAACTACAATATAGACTGGGATCACTACTCAAGCCCCAACACTCTAGCCCAAAGGTTCCTAGAGTTCATAAACTCAAATGCCATGGAACAACTAGTCACCATCCCCACAAGAGGAGAAAACATACTAGATCTCATCATCACAACATGAGGTCGCAATGTTCAACACGAAGTATACTCACTGGTGAGATCAGACCATAAACTAATCTCACTGAAGTCCACATCCCACCCCCACCTGAGATAAAAAAGACCACAGTGAAGAACTTCTCAAAAGCCAACTTTACACTTCTAAAGACTGGTGTGGTCTCTTTTAAGCCCCGAGCTCATGGAAACCATTACTCAAGCCGCTGAATCACTTACAAATGCCTTCTACCAACACCTACAGGACTGCATGGATCAGGCAATCCCAAACAAAACAAAGACTCTTTGTACCAAAGGCCAGTCTGGTGGACCCCAGCCATAAACAAGCTCTACAACAAAAGGAGGAAGCTACTACAAGATAGAGCAAAATCCTTAAAAGGGAAGACACCTTTGATCATTATAAGTAAAAAACTAAGATCTCTCATAAAATCCTCCAAGGCAAATTTTGAGAAAAGTCGCTAAGGACTCAAAAGACAATCATAAGGCCTTCTTTAGCTATGTTAGAAACCTGGGAGGAAACTCCCAGATATGCTCAGAATTAGTACAAAATGATGTAAAAATGACTGAACCTACAGACATTGCCAACATACTGGCTGACAGGTTCAGTGCAAACTTCTCCCCCCTCTCCCCCCCAAAAGGTGAGGTATCTATACCAGAGGATTGTAGCCCCCCAAACATCTCTAAAGCTCAGGTGAGAACTGCTCTCTCCAAGGCAAAAAACACAGCATCCATGGGACCAGATGGTGTCCCCGGTTGTGTGCTCCACGAACTCAATGAGGAATTAAACCCGCAGTTAGGGCAGCTGTTTAATCTTAGCCTCACCTCAGGATATGTGCCCAAGGAGTGGCGTACAGCAACTGTGGTCCCACTTCACAAAGGCGGTGCCTCCACCGACCCTGGAAATTACCGTCCCATCAGCTTGACAAGCCTGATCTGCAAAGCTATGGAGAGGATCATAATGGAACTCATAAATAAAGACATAGGGGACTTGCAGACTTTGGATCTGACCCAGTTTGGCTTTGTCAAAGGCAGATCATGCCTTTTAAACTTGGTCGACTTTTTTGAAACAGTCACCAAGGCCATTGATGAGGGAAAGGCAGTCCACACAGCCTACCTTGACCTGGCAAAGGCTTTACACAATACCCCACTCAGGTATCATTGAAAAACTCATCAGCTTAAATGTAAACCCATATGTCACAAGATGGGTTGCAAACTGGCTAAGTGACAGAACCCACAGGGTCAGAGTTGCTGGCGCCATGTCAGACTCAAAGCCTGTCACAAGTGGTGTCCCACAGGGCTCAGTCCTGGGCCCACTCCTGTTCGGCATCTACTTTTCAGAAGTACAAGCAAACACAGGAGGGTTATGGCTGACAAAATTTGCAGATGACTGCAAACTGGGCGCCATAGTTGAGAAAACATCTGACACAGATATCCTTCAGAAGGGTCTTATAGAAATGGATAACTGGTGCAAGAACCATGGCCTAAAGTTAAACGCCAAAAAATGCATAGTCATACCCTTTGGGAAAAACAAGGTTACCCCTAGCTACAATATAGGTGGCAACCCACTAAGCACAGAAGAGGTTATCAGGGATCTGGGGACCCAGGTTGACAGTAACCTTTCGTTTGACACTCATGTTGCCAAAGTAGTTAGGAAGACCTTCTACATTGCCCACCTGATCATGAAGGGATTCACATCTAGATCAAGGGAGGTCATCGTCCCCCTGTACTCATCACTCATCAGACCAATGATTGAGTACAATGCCCCATTCGGAATGTATCTGACACGACATCTGCAGCAACTGGAAAGGCCCCAAAAGTTCCTCACCAAAATGATAAAGGGTCTCAAAAATATGTCTTATGCTGCCCGACTGATGGAACTCCAGCTCTATTCAGTCGCTTACCGTCTGCTCAGAGGTGACCTGTGCCTGACATACAAGGCCATGTCCAACCCAGAATTGATGAACATGCTTCACCTCAAAAAATCTAGATCCCTCAGAACTACAAGGGCAGGAGACTTAAACCTTGACACGGTTATTAATAGGACGTGCTGGAGGGACAGATTCATCACCCAGAGACTCCCTATGCTGTGATACAAAATCCCGGTACATGTGAGGCAGAGCACCTCGCTGGCTTTGTTCAAGAGAAATCTTGACCAATGGATGGGAGATCGCAGATATACCCCAGGGATTATCTCAGTGTCACTGCTTGCCAGAGGCACAGCAAAATAATGGGCATAGTATCCTCCAAACTAAAGGGGTGGCAAAAGCCACAAAACTCTGGGCTAGGCTTATAAATGCCCTTGGGCAGATAGCCTAGTATGAACCTATGAATCTATGAACCTATAATTGTGTTGTAGGTGTACATCTGTCTGCAAGAGGATGGTCTGCGCTCATATTGCACAACGGGGTATGTCACAGACACCATGGCAGTGATATATCTGGGGTACAGTCAAACACATTTCACAGGTTACTATAATGGGTATTGCCTGTGCCACATGGACAGGTAGCCCACTGAGGCATGTATACCCTGAAGTGTGTATACCCTGCAACCTGATGTAGACCCATCCACATACATGCACACTGTTACTCGCCAACACTGGGACTAGAGCCCTACCTAGCAATGTCGTGATACTGACGTATGTGGCTTACATTGCACAAACACTACCTTAACCAGTCTGTATTCAACAGACCTTATTCTGACCAGCAATAAAATGAGCAGCCCTTACAGGTCATGAACTCAGGGCCCTTTACACTGAGGTCAACACATGACAACTACGCCATGACAACTGTGAGGACAGCTGTTGTGTTATCAATATAGCTGTTAATAACCAGATTGAGTGGTATTGACCACTTGCCTTTAAGTCCTAGATTGTGTAGTCATTGTCATTAATATGACTGTTGCATCACATATGTTGTTTTATCATAATGTACACATACCAGATACATATGGTGGGATACATGTGGGAGGGTATACGCAACCGTGACATTTACTCAAGACAGGTATATGGTTGTATACATATAGGTGTATAGATGTCTACATGTACATACACAGGTATACACATACATATGTCTGTATACACATCTGTATAGTGCTACATATATATGGCCATGTGTACACCTCTTTGTATGTACATATGTATACATATCTATACATATATGTATCTATACATATGTGCATATATAGGTATATGTATATGTACATATAGATATATGTGTACATAGCTATATATGTATGCACATCCTATGTGTACAGATATTCCTAGTTATGTTGGTATATATAAATATATATATATATATATATATATATATATATATATATATATATATATATATATATATATATATATATATATATATATATATATATGTATGTGACTGTATGTGCATACATATCTATACCGATATACCTACTACTGTCGATATATCTATACATATCCATAAGTATATGTGCATATGTATCACTATCTGTATATGTGTAGACATATATTGCTCTGCATATGTATTTATCTGGGTGTGTATATGTATATCTATGTACATATCTGTTGATATGTATATGTGTAATCATATATATCTCAGGATGATTATATGTACAGATGTTCTCACCATATGTCCTGGACATGGAGTGTAGACCTATCCCAGCCCCTATAGTCCCAACGTCATAGTGCAAGTGGATGTTAGGTATGTGTAGCACATATATTGTTAGACTATTGCTACTGTAAGTGGGATTGTCTTCACAGACATGATGTGTGTGGGAGGTCACATCTGCTTTCCACATGTGTGCAATTGGCTACTGACAGACATCCTAATGACATCCTGGTAAAGTACCATTGCTAGCACGTAATGCCCCTGTGGACTGCAGCACAGATATTGGTCAATATATGTGGACATTCTGGAACACTCTTTACAGTCCAGAGGTATATACAGAACCCCTTAGTGCTAAACATGTGTACCATGCATGACAATATAGGTATTAACAGCTCTATAGATGGTATAACACATAATGACTGGTATACATATGCCACCATAGGTTATGCATTCACACACCCCTGCCTGGCCTGACACACAATAACCACTGGTACAGGGGTGCCATAGCCACATACTACCAACTAGATATTGACATACATCTGTACAGCATCCCACTGCTCTGTCTGACATACATGACTGTTACGGAAGACTTGGCAGTAGTACATCCAGCAAGTATCTCCACATGACATCTCACTGGATAAGTACACTAAGCTAACAGACATGTAACAATGCACTCTGCAGGCTACAGGCAGACTGGCTCAACACTGGCCAACATCTCCTATGAGGGAATGCATATGTACCTGCATATATAGCAGACTCTGCAGGCATTTCACTCCACAGGGTAAGATACACCTGTGTGAAGGTGCATAACCACATCCAATGTGAACACCGCCACAGCCACATATGGTAAGCTAGCATAAAAATACAGTATATGGACTATCTGTTCAACACCATCCTTATATGTGCCACTCACAGACTAACTCTACATATACTGGGGTGCTACATGGTGTGGTCTGCTGTCTGTCTGTGGTATGGGACATGTGTGTATATGGCCCTACAAACATGTAAACCAATATGGTAACATACAGCGGAGCAGCATGTAACATCAGATAGGATGGGACCTATAACAATGACATCTACCACAGTCTGTACACACGCTAAAGAACATGTTCACAATACACACACTGTCGACATTCACCATAGTTACACAGACCTCACTACTGTACAAACGACCACGGAATGTCCTGGTAATGTTGTCAAATATTACCCATACTGTACATAACATGAGTAGCAGTCTAATATCTCACTGGCTTGCTATCAGATATGATGACACTAATGATGGTGTACAGCACATATGCAACTCTTAATGCACGACATATGTACAAAGGTTGACAGAGTTGTGGCTGGAAGCACATACACAGGGACAATACTTACATGTTGCTGAGATAACCTCATACATGTACTGTCGTAACAGGGATTGTTGCAACATGTGTCCTATGAGGGATATGAAGTCAGTAACTGTCACAGCTTTCACCATCTACAGGCTGCAATCCTCACACTACCTTCTGCAATTCACAGATACGTGCTCTGTGGGTAACACATGACACCCAGGGGACAACACACTGCCCAGTCAGCAGACGACCCTGCAGATGTGGATTCCTCATAAACATAGAGCTGACATGGCAGGTATTACAACATGTAGGACAGCCATATTCACATTCACACCACACACACACACACACACACACACACACACACACACACACACACACACTGTTAAACCAACATTACTCCACATGCAGTATAGCAGCACTTACAGTCTGTAGTCAGGTCAGGCACATCCCCCTCCTGTGTGTTGCCCTGTTTCCACAGTGTAAGTTATTACACATAAATCCCCAATCCATCTGAGATGCTGTTCGCCAAACAGCAGATCTAGTTCTTGCCCATTGTGGATGTAAAGGGCCAACATCAACATGATGTTCCTAGATATTGAAGTGTTTTTCCATGCAACTGGCTATGGGAAAGTTACCACAGTTGTTTCACATGCACTCAGCTAGAGGAGGACTGCAATTGGTGCAGAGGCCATCAGCTGATCATGACCATCGCTTACAAAACACAAGCTGCTGCCTAGCAAAGCAGGTGTACATCCCACATCCACCAGAAAGGGTGTGAGAGGGACAGACAGAGACAAAGTATGTCAGGGAAGGAGTGGATGAGTAAAACTTATGCATGTTTGTGTCACACACCTACCGGTACGGGGTTTCAAACACCTGACTGACTATGCATAGCTATTACATGTGTATGCAGTTACTGCATGTGCCACATAGCTTACATGTTGGTGAGCTGTCCAGACGTATATGTGCTGGTTAGTGACATCTGCAACACTGTTGCGATACAGTAGGTGTAGCACATGAGCCTGTCCACATGAACAGGTGTCAGCGTCAACACAGCCACACTCTCTAAGAGATTCATACACATTTCCACAGCTGGCAGGGTAGTGAATACACTTCCTAACCAGTTACTTTGCCACAATACAGTAATGCATAGGTATCAATTGGCCCACAGGGGTTATCTGGCTTTCTATGGTCAAAGGGTATGTGACGGTGTCTGACATTAGAGAGCATGCTTCAGTATGCCAATGGGGGTGGTACTGGGTGTGAATGTGGTCGGAAGCATCATACACCACACACACACACACACACACACACACACACACACACACACACACACACACACACACACACACACACTGGGTGCTAGTATCGGTGTGCATGTGTGCATTGCTTCACGGGTGTGTAGTGGTTGACGGTGCCACAGCTGTACAAGGCTAGGTGAGGGGTATACCTTGGCATCAGGCCACATGTGAATGATCTGCATTCTGGTTAGGGGTGTAGTGTCCGGAATGGCCCACACAGGTGGGTATAGTATTCACCATCCAGTCACCCGGGTTACTATTGTGCATGGCCAGTGCTGTGCAATGTTTGCCATGTATGTGCTCTATACACCATGACATGGACGGTGTTTGGGATGTGCACACGTCCCACATTCATGTACAGTGGCATGTGGAAGTGCACCTGGTTTATCTGGCCCATGTTGTGTACACAGAATGTTATCATCAGATGTGACAGTCCCACCTCATGTGGCGGGACCAGGTAATGGATAGCAGGTTGACCCTGCACCTACACTGATAGCATGCTACAGGTATTCCCTGGTGTCAGTGGCATATGTCCATACAGGGCATGTGTGTAAGGCATGGTATGTCCTTTGTGGATCACATTTGATGGCACCACAGTTGTTGCAGGCGTCCAGTGGGAAACATACTGAAGGCGCACTGTCTGCAATTATGTGCCTATCGTACTGATGGAGAGGGTAGCATGGCCTCTGTAGGCCACTGCATTCACACCATAGTTACTATCAGTTGCCAATATGCAGTGTACTACACACATATTGGCTGTGGCCTTGGCATGTGTGTGTGTATGAGACATGGGTTGAGAGTGTGCTCTGGGTAATACTGGGGTTGCTAACTGTGGTTGCCTGGCCTTGATGTCACATGTATAGGTATGGATATGCACCTCAGCCTCTCGGCTATTTCACAGCTGTTATCCCTGTACAGTGGACATTGTGATATGTACTAGGGCCACCATATAAGAAATTTGCAAAACCCGCTACACATTGGGGCCAGGTGTCACACATGTACACACACCTCCACACAGGATACGAGGTACAAACACACATGCACACAACTGTCACGTCCAGGAGTAGAACCCCTACCTAACTAGTTTATTACACTATAGCACTACACAGTTATAGTATGCACCACAGTGATTACTGCAGTACTCCTCCCCCAAAGGTGTATATCACATTGGCTGACATTAGCAGGATTTCCAAAGTAGGGCATTTGACATGTACTGAGTGTGAGTAGCCTAAAATGCTTTGCTCCCTACACAGACAGTGGAACACACACAAAACATCAACAACCAACATGTGTGGGTATAGAACCCCTAGCAAATATCTGTAACACATTACAGCATGGAGCTGTTATAGGACACACCACAGGGATTACTGGAGGACTCCTTCGCCAAAGGTATATAAACACATTGGCTGACATCAGCGGACTGCCAAAGTACAGCATTTAAAATTTATTGAGTGTGACTAGCCTCTAATGCATAGCTCCCTACACAGACTTTGAAACACACACAAAACATTCAGAACTGCCATGGGTGGGTATAAAAACCTACCAGAGTTCTGAATCACACTACAGCAGTACACAGTTATGGCATTCGCTATGGAGATTACTGGGGTACAACCTTCCCAGAGGTGTATTTCAGGGTGGATGACATCAGCAGCCTTACCAAGGTAGAGCATTTAAATTATAAGGGGTGTGCCTACCCTAAAAAGCATTGCCTTCTACACAGACAGACACACAGTTGCCAAGGCTGGGGTTAGAACTCCAACTTAACTAGTTTATCACACTACAGCAGTAAACAGTTACAGCACGCGACACAGAGATTACTAGCCTAGCCCTTCCCCAAAGGTGTATTTCACAGGTGATGACAACAGCACACTTGTCAAAGTGGAGGATTGGTGGTTGTAGTCCCTGTGAATAGACTCAAAAGCATTACTCCTTACACTGACAAAGGAACACACACACACACACACACACACACACACACACACACACACACACACACACACACACACACACACACACACACACACACACACACACACACACACACACACACACACACACATCCACACTTGCCATGTCTGGGAATAGAACTCCTACTTAATTAGTTTATCACACTACAGCAGTATGCAGTTATAGGATGCACTATGGAGAGCACTGGACTACAGTTTCCCAGAGGTGTATTACTAGGTAGATGACATCAGCAGCCTTGCAAAGGTTGAGCATTTGAATTGTAGGGAGTGTGACTAGCCTAAAAGGCATTGCTCTCTACAGAGACACACACACACACACACACACACACACACACACACACACACACACACACACACACACACACACACACACACACACACAGTTGCCATGTCTGGGAATAGAACACCTACCTAATTTATCATACTACAGAAGTACACAGTTACAGGACATCCTACAAAGATTATGGAGCTACAGCTTCCCAGAGGTGTATTTCTAGGTGCATGACATCAGCAGCCTTGCCAAAGTTGAGTATAGGACTTGTAGACAGCGTGAGTACCCTAAAAAGCATTGCTCTTGACACAGACCATGTCAGACACACACACACACACACACACACACACACACACACACACACACACACACACACACACACACACACACACACACACACACACACACTTGGCATGTCTGGGAACAGAACACCTACCTAACTACTTTATCACATTAGAGCAGTACGCAGTTACAGGATGCGCTACGGAGATTACTGGGCTACAACCTTCCCAGAGATGTATTTCAGCAGCCTTGCCACAGTTGAGCATTTAAATTGTTGGGAGTGTGACTACTTCTTTATACAGTTAGGTTGCACAGCTGGCACGTGCACCACATAGTCTATAATGCTGACAGATACTGGTGTCTAGTATCTGCAGTGAGTGACATCTGCACCTCATGTGTTTGAGGCCCTTTGGCTGTGTGCTGGGTGTGACAGGCCTGGATGGCTCCTTGTCACAGGCACCCTCTTCCACACATCTATGTCCGTCTACCTTTGGCTTATTATAGTGTGTTGTCCTTACATATATGTCTGTATTCCTATCCACTGTGTGTGCAAGGCATGAGTGGTGCATACTGAAGAGTGTCTTCACTGACAACTGTGACTGCCAGATATGTCTGGTCCACTAGTGTTTGCAGACATGGCCTTCATGTGTTTAAGTGTGTGAGCATGCCCAGTGTGACCTTTCAGTATGTTGTTGACTTACATTGCCTTCATTTCTCTAAATGTATGAGCATGCCTAGTATGGCCATCTGTACTTCATGTGTGGGTCAAGTCCACGTAGTTTGCACTGCAGTGCTGACCTTTGTGTTGTACATCGACAGGTAGCATGCTGTCTCTGCAGGATCATTTGGCATTGACTGTTATTACATTTCTGCATAGCGGGGGGGCACACCTGACTATTTCTACATTTCTACACAGGATTGGGGGGCACACCTGACTGTTACTATATGTCTACATAGGATGGGGGGGCACACCTGACACTTGTACACATTTGCTAGGACTGTACTGGTATGTCGGGTACTCCATTTCAGTCTGTAGTCTTACCTACCATGCTGGCTAGAGGCATACAAGTGTACTACAGATCTTAGCTTATAATTACCTACATGTTAGTGTCTGACTTCCTAGCCTTCACTACTGACATCCCACTGCCTGGCCTGCTGTAGTCAGTCTGTGTAGGCCTGGGGGGAGGTTACCCATAGGCCTCATTCAGAGGCCATAACACAGCATTTGTTTGCGTTTGTCTACACCTGTCCTGCTGGCTGTGACTATTGTTCGGTATGTGACCGCCCCCTCCGGCTGGCATGTGTGAGTCACTTACCTTGTGGGTGTCCCAGTACTGAGGGTGGTGCTGCAGGGCTGCCTATGTTGGATGCACATAGTACACTCCCTACACATGGTTAGGCACAGGTAGTGTAATGTTTGGCATTCCTTTTACTGTATGTGAGAGTCAGACAGAGGTGTTATTCCCTGGGTCAGTGTATGTGCTATGCGTTGCCTCTTTGCTAAGGCCAGGGCATACTGGGCACACCTCCTTCTGCCTGCTCGGGCAGGCTTAGGTTGTTCCTCCTCTGAGTCACTCTGTGCCCGTGCAGGCCTTGACAATGGTGGGGGGCTGTGTGGCCCTACCCCGTGCTGTTCCTGCTGCAGCTGTTTCCACAGGATCATAAGCATGGCACATACAAGGACAATTTGGGTACATGTAGCTGGTGAGTACTGCAAAGCTCCACCAGATGTGTCCAGGCACCGGAACCATGACTTGACCATCCCAAACACATGCTCTATTATGATTCTTGTTTCTACGTGGGCCTCATTATGGAGTTCTTGTTCGGGTGTGTGTGCATTTCTGATGGGTGTCATCAGCCATGGCTCCAGTGCATATCCAGCATCCTCCACTAGGTGACCATGTGGGATGTCCCCACTGGCAAATCTCTGTTACAGCTGTGTCAGATGCTAGACGTGGGAATCGTGATAGCTTCCAGGGCAGCCAGCACATATGTTCATTATTATGCCCTGGGCATTGTACACGACCTGGCAGTTGATGGAGGGGAAGCCAATGCGGTTGACGTAGACCCTACCCCCACTCACTGGGTGGTGCTTTGATGCATATGTGCATGCAGTCTATAGCACCCACTACCTCAGGATATTCTGCTATTTGATGGAACAGTTGCATATTGCTGGCCAATGCCTTACGGATGTTGGGGAAATATACGTGCTCACCAAGATGTGCTGACATGGCATCCAGGAACTGGTGGAGTACCCTGGATGCTGATGCCTGAGAGATCCCCATCATATCCCCAGTTGGCCTTTGGAAGGTACCTGTAGCTAGTATTCTTAGGCTTACACATACCTTGGTATCCACTGGGATGGGTTCCCCTCTGTTAGTTCTGTGTGTGAGACGTGGCCGGCAGAGATCAACAATTTGCTGAAGGAGGTCTCTGTCCACCCTATAGTGCTCCACTATCTCCAGCTCATGTAGCCCTTGGTAAGTTACCCTGGGGGTCTGTACTCTCCATCTCCTGACTGTGGGTTGCTCAGCAGCATTCACATCCT
The DNA here is from genome assembly GCF_019279795.1 of Protopterus annectens. Classification (NCBI taxonomy): domain Eukaryota; kingdom Metazoa; phylum Chordata; order Ceratodontiformes; family Protopteridae; genus Protopterus; species Protopterus annectens. The sequence goes on from NC_056729.1 coordinate 1,029,391,680, forward strand.
CACCACCCTCAGCCTCTTCCACAAGTTGTTGTATGATAGCTATTGCATCCCCTAACATTTTGCAGTAGTGAGTGTTAAAAGTTCCCCGCTTGTTTACACCGGTGGTGTAGAGTGTGGGAAAAACCAGAGGGGTAGGTGTTTGCATAGTTTATAGTAGTGTCTGGGCTGGACTGGTCTGCTGCCTGTGTAATTGGCTAGTTCTGATACATTTCATCTGCCAGCTAAGCTAGTACTCCTTGATTACCTTCCTACTGCTGTTTTCCCTTCCCATTGCCTTCCTATTTTAGCCTGGGGGCTCGCCACACAGAGTGCTCAATTGTGCACACTGCTGCTATTTCCTGGTTTAACCTCATTTTTCTTCCTGTACAACCCAGTGCACACCCGCATTGGCTTTATAAAGACTGCTAGGCAGGTTTAAACACACCCTCTAGCTTAGCTGTGCTAAGCTAGGAGCAACCCTGAGCCACAGGACCCGATCCACTTACAGTATGCCTTATTCATCCCCCCCCCATGATGTTGCCTACCTCCTAGGCTTGCACCAAGTTATTCCTACTCCTATACTGTTGGGACCTGACTCACATCCTGAGGAAAACTGGGATTCACTATCCTTCCCCTCATTTGCATAGGATTGCCTGCTAATGCATAGTTACATGTCTCACACTGAGCCTCCCCCCTTAGCAACCACTACTCACTGGCCAGGTTGTCTTTTGCCTGCCATTGACTTGCATGGCAGAATACTGATTTTAGTTAGAATGCTTAATTTAGGTTCATTTTGTTATTCCCCCCCGATCCCATTTGCGTGCCATTGCCCTATGCTTAAACAGCCGAAATGGGCTAATAAAAAATAAAAGTTGATTTTTTTTTAATTTTTGTATTGTTTCCAATGCCAATGGCCTTATACTTGACCATTGGCATGCTTACTACATGATATGCAACCTTTATTTGGGGCTGTCATAGCTCCGTTTTGGATTCTGCAGAAATGTACTCGGTTACTAACAGAGTACATTTCTGCTGATTGCACTAGTCCTGCACGGACAGTCGCAAGCTTCATGGATCGCAAATTCACCTCATTTGCATGGATTTCTCCTGCAAATGGGGTGATTTGCATACAAGGGCTTTGCCCATGCAGGATTAGTGCAGGAGCTCTCGTGCACCCCCCTGCAGGCTGTTCCTGGATTGCACAGCAGAGATATTGCCAGTTTGAGCTCCTGCAACGATCTTGCACACCATGCAAGCTTTTGAGAATCCGAGGGCAAGTTTCTTTCTCAGGCCATCTTCAGCTCCCATGTCTGTCATCCCATCACTTTATTGCACCATAATACACTACCACCAGTGCTCTGTAGACACCTTTCTTATTTCAGTCTGAAAAATCCCATGATATGATTAACTGTATGATGTTACAAAACATGCATACATTACACTAGTCCAGTTTGAAGCAACAATTTCAGAAGTACAGCCTTGTGTAGGTTAGAATACTTTCTCTTTCTGTGGCAGAAATGAGTTCTGTAAACAGATTTATTCCATGAATGAATTCAGAGTAAGCATCTGTAATACAGTAACATTTTTACTAATAAAAAATGGTTTCATTTTTAAGTGTCTGTTAGTATTGTCTCATTTCAGGGGTACACAGGACAGTATCTGGTTAAATGACTTACTCAAAGCCACAAAATAAGTAAATTGTGACTCAGGAAATCAAACCCAGGACAAGATAGATTTCTTCCATTAATGTATTCATAGTAAACATCCCTAATATGACATCACTTTCTACAAGTTAGACTTGTTTTCCTATGTATCTGTTAACAAATAATTCTTTTCAGGGGGAACCCAGCAACAGTACCTGAGTAAGTGACTTCCTCAGAGTCACAAAATAGATAAAACTTTGATTGAGGAAATAAAACCCAGGACAACATAACCATTAGTGTCATAACCTGAATTCTTTTGAACTCCAAACTGTGTGATTAGACTATAGCAGAAGTTTGCAAGAAATATCTCACATTTTACATTATATTTTTTGCTCCCTTTAGCAGGTCCTCCAGCTGCAAATCAGTTGCTTGGCTGCTATCCCATTAGACTGCTATTATACCAGTCCCAGTGGCATTTTAGGAAGAGCAGCTGGTGACATGACATATGCTGTCCTGCATGCCAACGGATTTTTTTTGTATACTCTAACTGGACCAAGCAACTGGCATCATCCACATCACTGCACATAATGTCCGATAGCTCCAATCCCCCCTTCAATGCCAAAATGCTAAAGTCAATCTGTGTGATTATGGCACCATCCCCATTTTTGATGGCATGTAATATTGTGGGCAGAAACTCCTCACTCCCAGAGTGGGCTCAATCAATGTATGCCACAAAATTGAATTTACATTATTTTTAACAATTTTTGAGATACCCTCAGACTTCTGTACCACCAGATAGTCTGACCAAATAGTAATAAAATAATACTATGACGTTACAAATCTGAAAGTTGTCTGTTTGGCTAAGATGTAACTGTGGTGATTCTGAGATATACCCTTATTTCTGTTTAGTATGAATCTGGCCATATTTCCTTATTAACATCTTTTTATGCCTGATGGTGAACTATATATCAACGAAAGATCATGGGATAAGTCCAGTGAGATGCAGATTCTGTTGTATTTATACTGTTTATACTGCAAGGTGCATGGGTCATACTTACTCATGTAAGAATAACCCTCCTGTTCTTATTTTTACAAATGTTATTCCTAACACTGCAGCCTTTTTATCCTAGAAAAAGTAATCATGGGAACAATGTATACTGCTTGAGAATATGCAGTCTCTCTATTAGTTTTTTTTTTCTCAGTGACTTAAACGTACACTATTTATGGAATTTTTCAGATTCTGGGCAAAACATAATCATAATATAAACATGTTCCTTCTACAAATGTTGTGGGAAAAGCACGTTAAACTAAAGCAGTGCATTTAAATGCATAGCTATCTCAGAGGTTAGTTAAGAGTTTCCTTTTTATTTCTGATGAATGAATTCCCAAGAGTACCATTACATAATCATCAAACAGTCATAGGTATGCTTCATCTACTAAAAAGCTTAACCGTACTCAGCATGTGCACGGCTGCTATATTTAAATAGATCCATTGGGAACATTAAAATAGGAGTTCTTTATTACCTACAGCTACAATGACTCAGACTTTGCTGATCTGACTTTGAAATGAACTGGAATCTAGGCTGTGGAACAGAAAGAAGGCAAATTGGTGAAGCATTGTTGCCATAGTAATTCTGCATCATTCCCGCTGTGAAAAGGTTTACTGACTACGAATCCAACTTAACAATTCAAGTGTTCCAGCAAAGTTGAAGGCATTGGAAAACCAGACCTAAATCAGCCCTTCTTGTTTTCTTAGATTATTCATACTGTTTCACCTCTGTCAAAATGTTTGTAATAAGAGAGCATTTCTGATGCAGTGTGGTTATATTTTTGGTCTGACTTCAGCCAGACCTCTCAACTATCCCTGTTTTAGAGGAACATTTCTATTTTCAGGCCTGAATTCCCCTTACACATGATGTTCCTATTTTTAGAGGTGTGTCCCTATTTTTGGGCTTCATTAACCCATCACATCCCTCAGCACATGATATTTTGAAGCTGTTAAGTACACAGAAAACCACACTACATGATCGACACAGTGATGGCACTGATAATTTGAAGAAATTATTTCACTACTTTTTTGATATGATTATGTTTTTGTCCAGGATCTTTGTCGCTTCTTGTTTTTTAAGGATCTTTCTGAGTAGTATCCCACATGCCTACTGGAAGTGGGAAGAGTTATGTGCTATTTGGTTTTCAAATTTTATGCTAATTATATTTCCAGATTTTTAGCTGGATGTACCTACTTTTCATCGGCCTTTGTTCGTATTCTCAGTGTCAGCAGGTTGAGGTATGACTGCAGCTCATATTAATGGTCACACAGCTATATCATGTATGCAGTGGTGTTTGAAATTAAAGGGGTGACCTATGTTAAGTTTATTATTACTCAACTATTACTGCATTATTATCATTGAAATCATTAGCAATCAATCACACACACACACACACACACACACACACACACACACACACACACACACACACACACACACACACACACACACACACACAGACAGACACACAGAGACAGACAGACAGACAGACACACACACACACACACACACACACACACACACACACACACACACACACACACACACACACACACACACACACACACACACACACACACACACACACACACACACAGAGACAGACACACACAGAGACAGACAGACAGACACACACACACACACACACACACACACACACACACACACACACACACACACACACACACAAAATACAACATTTAAAATCTCAAATCTAAAAAGTTTACCTGACTATTTTACCACAATATTTCATTCAGTGGTGTTTTATGCTGTCTCTAGGATCAGGTGTCTTTATATGTACTGTATTGAGGGATAATTGGCTAGCAGGGCTTCTTTTAATTATGAAAATGAGAAGCACATTCTGGAATAACTAAATGACCTACTCCAGTGTTCACTCACTTTTAAGACTCAAGACTTAAATTTCAGTTTTCAGTAGGGAGGGACAGTAGCTTTGTGGATACTGTATAATGTAATAAAGTGTAACTGATAATTCATATAAATTAGACCTCCTAATAACACAGACTCAATATGAAGACCGAAGATAGCCGTAAAGCCTTTTATAAATATATTGGGGAAATTAAATATAGTTCTCGGCACTGCAGTACTCGAGGTCGATAAGACAGCACATTCTAAAAAAAGTCTACATATACACATACATGTTATTGACAACTGCAAAAAGATTTAGCTGACAGTTTTGTCATAGTATACATACAGCATTTCACGTATAATACCCAGATTGTGAATCTCTACATATGATCAAAAATCAAACTGTGGTTGCCATATTAAAAAAATTAAAAAGTCGAATTTTACATCCCAGACAAAACTTCTGGATGCTTTCTCACTGACACTAAAGAAAAGATCTTAGTTCCACTTTCCATCTTTTTAAACAAAAGTTTCATCCCTATAACAAGGCAATAGACTACAGTAGGTCCTACTCTCAAGGGTCCAAGAAATGACAGATCCAGCAGCCTGAGGAGTATCATCACCAAAGGTTTGGGGTGGATTCTCATGAAACTAATGGTAATTGACTGCTTTTCTGACATGTGTCAGTATGGGCTTTTCACGGGAAGGTCAAGTGGTCACCTTCTTCGAGGAAGTCACATCTGGTTATAAATGGAACTGTCAAGACATGCCGCCTACCTTGAGCTTACTAAATATTTAATACCATCCTAATCATAGAAATTGTAAATTAAGGTAAACAGTGTACTGTCATTACTTATGTGATCTGCTGGATAATCAACTGTCTCAAAGGAGTGTGCATGGTTATACATGAAATTCAACACTCATGTACACATATGCTAATAATTTCAATTTCCTAATGCCCTTGCTATGTTAACAAGACAATTACTTAGGGAGACCTGTGTCATCCTCTGACATAGTAATGAAGGTTCAACATGAAAAAGAGTGAACACCTGGGTGAACATTTGTGTGTTATGTACATCTATAGGGGTTTTACTCACCCTATACTGGTAGCACATTCATTCATATCACTCCCCACAATGCAGCTTCCATACACAAAAATGTACCCCCTTAAGCTGTCTTCATTCTTTTTCTTGTAAAGAATGACTGTGTCCTTTTCCTCTCCACCTCTCAAGCCATTATTATTCTTATAAAATATATCAGTCTAATACTCATCTAACTTTCCCCAAAATGTTTCTCTTACTTCTCATATCTAATCCGAGTCTTCACCCAGTGTTTCTTACAATGCCTTATGTAACTCCCTGCCCTAGCCTATTTCTAATTGCTGACTGTCTGCAGTGTAGCCCACATATTAATGTAGTGCAATTCAACCATATTCTGTAAAGCATATCCTGCCTCTTATTCTTGCAGACTCAGGGAAAAGAAAGCATCAGTAGTGTTTCAGGATTTTACCTTACTACTTCCCAGCTGCTAATCATCTCATCCCAAATCTGTCCAGTTTTCAATCAATCCCTTCATATATGGAGTTTACCCATTCTATCTTCCTGTCCATCCAACATACGTCTGCTTCTATGTGCCACTTTTTCTTCAGTCTAACTGGTGTACCACATATGTACTAAATTCTTCTGCAGATCTTCTGCTCTACCCACGTTCCTTAAACTCTGCATACAAATTAGACAGGCTGTCACCCACCTTTCATCTTTGCACCAAATTTTACTCTCCAAATCCCAGATCTTCTTTAATATTTCCTTATCTTCTTTGTCCTTTTTACCACCTATGTCCTTATACACTTTAATGCTTCTTCCCTTCTCCTTCGCCAAGCATGCATCCTTCTTTAATCTCCCTTTGTCTCTAATTTATTTCATACCAAACCACTGGGCTTTCTCCTCTCCTGGAACTTTTACAGCTCCTCATATTCTGTCTAGGTCTTCTCTCCAATGTGAAATCATCCCTTACCTCTGCACACACCAAACGCCCCTCCAGATTCAATACAGAGTATATCCCTCTAATGTGTCACCACTCCCCCCTTTTCTATACCACCTCATCAGCAGCCTCTTCCATCTTCCTATCACATCTCCTAACCTCTCCCCCAGCAAACATTCCTGACCACCAAAACTCAATACCATCCGCACATACTTGTTCTTTTTATCCATCAGTTATCTTACTAAGATGAGCTTCTACATAACCATGCTGTAGCACGACTCCAGTCTTCACGGTCTCTTCCCAACCTGTGGGCACTTTTTTCCTGTTACAGCTTTTAAACCCTTCTGGGCCAAGATCACCATCCACCCACATAGCCTGGTGACATCAGAGCTCATGCAACAGTTGGGCAAGTCTGGAAACTGCCAGTATTGCTTGAAAGTGCAAGCTTGGCTTGAACAGGTTGTGGCCCTACATTCTCCATGCTGATATCATATCTGGAGGTTGAGTGGAGCAATGAGACATAGTTTCTGGAAAGGATCCCACACCATGCTCAAGAAATTAAATGCCCCCTATGCCTGCCTACTCATTCAACCCAGCAACTATCCTCTGCTGTGGCCTCTGCAGAGTTACATCTGTGCTCTAGTCATGATTTCATGTTCTCCCTCAGACCTCCTCTTTGGGAAAGGATAGCAAACCTAGCCTTGTCATTCATTCTCCACCCCTGTGAGCTAAAACAGGTGCCTAAACCATTTGCTGAATTCAGCTTGCCTGGGCAATAATCAGGATTATGTCACTTTATGCCCACAGTGTTCGTAAACCCAAACAATTAATTGCTTCCCTATCTCTAGCCATTTCCAACTTGTCAAAAGAAGCCCCTCCCCACTTCATTCAGCCTTTGAAAGATACTGAATGCTGTCATATATCTTACACAATTTGACAACAAAAAGTGTCACTCCCTCATACTGCCACAACATTTGCCCTGCTTACAGGCCTGTTACACATCCTTTATATTTCTCAATTGAGTTTTCTGATGATCTTAGTATTACATATATCTACACTCCACACTCTCCATCATAGTAGCCACCTATTATTCCACATATCCAGGACTTTCTTCACCTTATTCACAAATGTTTTGTCACTAATTTCCTTAATGTTTGGGTAGACCCTTACCACTAAGTAGTTACACTTTTCAGTCTGGAGCAAGTTAAGCTCCTATACTCCCTTCCCACACATTTGTTATCACAGACTTTTGTGTACAAAATATTAAGCCTGATAGTGTTCTGGATCTGTCAAAACTATATATCACTCCTGCCAACTTTGCCCAAATGTCTTTTAACAACAACATATAATAAAAACAATTTAACTGCCACGTACCTGAATGAGTACTTAAGTACCTTTTTACCCTTTGTATTACAGTCTCCACTGGAAGTCATAGGTATCATATCTTGTGATTCCCCAATCCGAAATAGCTCTGACTCTCCAATTTACTGCTGTGTTAACTTTTGTGTATGTATATAAAGCTTGCATCCCATCTAAACATGTTCTCTCTACCCTACTAACTGTTCTAACCACAGAGATAGTGTAAAACAAAAATCTTTTGGATATCAGATGATAATATAATGCCTGCATTCCCTCTCCATTCCACAAAGATTAACAATGACCCACAGTGATCCTTTGTATTCCCTGCTTATGACCAGTCTGATACTTAGGAAAATGCCATTTCTAACCCTGTAGCCTGACTTCTCAGAAAAAGAAACAAACAAATGGCATTTGCATTATACAGAGATATTAGCTTGAAATACATTGGATCTTTGTAATTCACATTCCACTTTGGCAGAGCCGTTGAAGAAGCCTGTTTTATAGATGGCGGTATCTCCCTTAATTTTTATTATCCTAATAAACAGTTGCCTCATATTTTCACTTGCATAAGCACATTTTGTGGAAGTTTTTTGAAATGTATCTGGTACCGCTATTGCATCGCCCTTCTCCCCATCATGTGCTTACCAGCCCCTTTGATTTCATGTAATCCTACTCTTTTGCTCAAGTTCTTCTTGTCCTGTATAGATAACACCTTACTCACCCATCTCTAGCCTACCTCCCTAATCCTCTCTCCTCCCACTTCTTATCCAAGTCCTTCTAGAAGTTGCAAACACACGTTCTTCCCTCTGAATATGCATTCCCTTTGCTTTGTTTTCACAGCCTGCACCCGACATATGGGCACTCTGAACAGATAACGCATTTTATCTTAAAACACATACCAAATAAAAGGAAGAAAACAGCGCTACTAATGGAGTATTTCTGAAATAATATAGCTACTATACTGAGGTCAGGTGAGGGAGCAGATTTGGGGGGAAGGGGCTTCAGTGTTTGTCACTGCTCTAGGACTTTAATTACTAGACTTAGGGCATCTTTGCAACAATGGCAAGAAGAACTGGGATGATAATCAGGAGGTAGACCTAGTTCCTCCATCAGACTACAGCATTCCTTAAAGACGAAAATTTCCATAGGACTGTAGAGGACCCTACAAGGATGGGATCCCATCATAACAACAAGTAGAGCAGGGCTGGTAGCGAAGTAGTAGATCTGCTAAGTACCCTCAGAAAACAACAGTGTTCTGTGAAGTTGAAGCTTTTCATTGCACTACTTAGAATTTGCATTATTAGAAGAAATTTATCACATTTCACCAGTAGAGAGAACAGGGTTATTAGTTTAGTTGTAGACCTGGGTCCTTGCCTTCATCAACTAAACAAGTGTTCCTTAAGATTAAACTTATCATGGGACTGCCTATGACCTCCATTAGTAGTATAAAGGCATCCCATTCTCATAGTAAGGAAAACAGGGATGATAGTGCAGATGCAGACTGGTCTCTCCCTCTTCAACAAGCAGAAGTTTTCCATAAGTTGAACCATTCCATGGGACCGCCCAGGACTCGCACTATTAGGACATGGACATCCCATCATAACAGCAAAGAGAATGGAAGTAATAATCATACAGTAAACCTTGTCCCCCTTCAAACAATAAAACAAAATTCTATAGGACTGCCTAACTATCAAAGTGAGACACTTTGCATTGTATAAAAATAGTAATTTGATTACTTAGAATTGTCCTGCAGACCTTAGAAATTTGATACACTCAATTTAATGCAAAATTCTAAACAATTCTCCTGAACTGCTAAGAGATTTAGTTGACTGCTTCATTCCCCCTTCTGGTATTGCAGATGTTAAGCCTTCCCACTCCATCCCCTGGTAACTACTTAACTATGTATTAAAGTGCAATAGCAATTTCAGTAAATAACAGTACTTTCTTGAGCACAGGTCTTAATGCAAGTACATTCTTCATATATAGTCTAATAGCTGGTTTGCATGTAGTGCATTACAGACCAAAAGGTACCCAAACTACGGTAACACAAGTGGCTCTACTAGTCTCTCCACCAAGGTGTTTACTTTTACTCTAAACTGCACATGTGGGCTGATTGCCTTACACTGCACTCTGCTGGGTAGGCTGCTTTGCTCATCTCCCACCCCCAACCTTTCCGACATCTAAATCTATTCCTAACTACTGCATAGAAAGCCTTCAACTTACAATGTGCTACTACTGCATATCATATTGTAAGTTCATTAACATAAAACTGAACATGTGATCCTCATCTAAATACCACATTTACAGCCCCCCTTAGAAATATAAAATAGGATGCAGAAGTAACACCCAAATAATGCTATCACTGTCTCTGTCTCCTTCTCTCATTGTATAATGCAAAGTTATATTTTAAGGTACAAATATATACCACTCCAAAAGCAACTAAGCCAGCTCTGTGGACTACAGGGATAAAACTTAGGTTCATAGGTTCGTACTAGGCTATCTGCCCTAGGGCATTTATAAGCCTAGCCAGAGTGTGTGTGGCTTTCACCACCCCTTAGGATGAGAATACTATGCCCATTTAGGGTTTAGTTTACTGTGCCTCTGTCTAGTAGTGACACAGAGATGACCCCCGGGGTAAACCTACGATCTCCCATCCACTCGTCAAGACTTCTCTTGAATAGAGTTAGTGAGGGGCTCTGCCTAACATGGATTGGGATTCTGTTCCAGAGTGTAGGGAGCCTCTGGGTTATGAATCTGTCCCTCCAGCATGTCCTATTTATTTCTGTGTTGAGGTTTAAGTCTCTTGCTCTCGTGGCTCTGATGGATTTGGATTTTTGAGGTGGAGCATGTCCATTAATTCGGATTGGACATGGCCTTGTACGTTAGGCACAGGTCACCTCTGAGTAGGCGGTATGCGACTGAATAGAGCTGGAGTTTTTCAGTCAGGCAGCATATGACATATGTTTAAGACCCTTTATCCTCTTGGTGAGGAACTTTTGGGGTCTTTCCAACTGCTGCAGGTGTCGGGTAAGATACATCCCAAGTGGGGCATTGTACTCAATCATTGGCCTAATAAGAGATGAGTACAGGGGCACAATGACCTCTCTTGATCTAGATGTGAAACCCTTCATGATAAGGTGGGCAATATAGAAGGTCTTCCTAACCACTTTGGCAATGGGAGTGTCAAATGAGAGGTTACTGTCAACCTGGGTCCCCAGGTCCCTGATTACCTCTTCCGTACTTAATGGATTACCACCTATGTGGTAATTTGTGGGTACCTTGTTTTTCCCAAAGAGTATGATTATACATTTTTTGGCATTAAGCTTAAGGCCATGGCTCTGGCACCAATTATCCATTTCTATGAGTCCTCTCTGAAGGATGTTTGTGTCCGCTGGAGTATCAATTATGGTACCCAGTTTGCAGTCATCTGCGAACTTTGTCAGCCACAATCCTCCTATGTTTGCCTGTACCTCGGAAAAATAAATGCCAAACAAGAGGGGTCCCAGGACTGAGCCCTGTGGGACACCGCTTGTGATTGGCTTAGAGTCTGACATAGCTCCAGCAACTCTGACCCTGTCGGTTTTGTCCTTGAGCCAGTTTGCAACCCATCTCGTGATATATGGGTTTACATTTAAGCTGGTGAGTTTGTCTATGATGCCCAAGTGTGGTATTGTGTCAAAGGCTTTTGCAAGGTCAAGGTAGGCTGTGTGAACTGCCTTACCTTCATCAATGGCCTTAGTGACGGTTTCAAAAAAGTCGACCAAGTTCAAAAGGCAGGATCTGCCCTTGACAAAGCCAAATTGGGTAGTATCCAATGTCTGTAGGTCCCCAATGTCTTTGTTTATGAGTTCCATAATGATCCTCTCCATAGCTTTGCAGACCAGGCTCGTCAAGCTTATGGGGCGGTAATTTCCAGGGTCCGTAGAAGCACCGCCTTTGTGAAGTGGGAAAACTGTTGCCATACGCCACTGTTTGGGCACATATCCTGTAGTAAGGCTAAGATTAAACAGCAGCCTTATGTTTGGGTTTAGTTCCTCTTGGAGTTCATGTAGCACACAGCCCGGGACACCGTCCGGTCCCATTGATGCTGGGTTTTTAGCTTTAGAGAGGGCGGCTCTCACCTGGGCATCTGAGATGTTAGGGAGGCTACACTCTGCTGGGATAGTTATTTCTCCTTTTGGGGGGGGAGGGGGAGGAGAAATCTCGAGGGGGAGGAGAAATCTGCACTGAACCTATCTGCCAGAATGTTGGCAATGTCAGTGGGTTCAGTGTATTTATTGTCATTTTGGACTAACTCTGAGCATATCTGGGAGTTTCCACCCAGGTTTCTAACATAGCTAAAGAAGGCCTTATGATTGTCTTTTGTGTCTTTTGCGATTTTTCTCTCAAAGTTGGCCTTGGATGATTTTATGAGTGATCGTAGTTTTTTGCTAGTACTGATCAGAGATGCCTTCCCATTTAGGGATTTTGCTCTGTCATGTAGTAGCTTCCTCCTTCTGTTGTAAAGTTTGTTCATGGCTGGGGTCCACCAGACCGGGTGCCTGCCTTTGAAGGAATGGGTCTTGGTTTTATTTGGGATTGCATGATCCATGCATTCTTGAAGGTGCCAGTAGAAGGCATTTGCAAAGGATTCAGCAGTGTGGGTTGTGGTTTCCACTGGCCCAGGGACCTTGAAGGATACCACTTCAGTCTTAAGAAGTGTGAAGTCGGCTTTTGAGAAGTTCCTCACTGTGGTCTTTTGTGCAGGGGGTGGAGGCGGGATGTGGATTTCCAGTGATATTCATTTATGGTCTGATCTTACCAATGAGGGATATAATTCTGGTGTGGAGCATTTTGTCCCCATGTTTGTGATGATCAGGTCTAGTATATTGTCTCCTCTTGTGGGAATGGTGACTAGTTGTTCCATCGCATTTGAGTTTATGAATTCCAGGAACCTTTGGGCCAGGGTGTCTGGGCTTGAGTAATGTTCCCAGTCTATGTTTGGGTAGTTGAAGTCTCCCAATATGATGGTATTTGGAGAGACATTCATACTCTCCAGTGTCTTCAGGAAGGCTGTGTGAGTTTCCTGAGTTTGAGAAGGTGGTCTGTAGCATGCTACAAATTGTAAGGCAGTTTTGCCTATGGTTAGTTGCACCTGGATGGTCTCCGATGCTTCGTGCATTGCCACTAACCTGGAGGTGTGGGTATCTTTGATGAATATGGATACTCCCCCACCTTTTGTGGTTCGGTCCAAGTTTTGGTGCCGGAAAGCATGATATGAGGTAAAACCTGATAGTGCTGGGTTGCTCTCAGGAGCCTTGAACCAGGTTTCAGTCACTGCACAGACAGCGATGTTCTCCATACTGAGGAGGGCTTTGAGGGCATGCATCTTGAGGTTTAGACTTCTGGCATTGAGCAGCATTACCCTTATTTTTTTTCCACTTGTGTTTTCTAGGGAGGTAGGTTTGTCATTTGAGCCTTGCCTAAAAAAGGCACTATGGGGGTGGCAAGAGCCTTGGCCAATATCCGGAAGCCCAGGGGTGACAGGTGCAAGCCATCCCTTGCGAAGCAGCGTGGCTTGTCGAGCATGTCATCCCAAGCAGACAGGCATTGGATCCCCTTTGAATGACACCAGTAATTAAGCCAATTGTTAAAACTGATCATTTTGTCTTTGTACTGTGGCATCATTCTTGGTGAGGGTAAGATGCTGCTCAGGGTCAGGGTCATACCGGCCTGGGCTACATAATCAGAGAGATCCTCTATGTCTCTTTTCATGTAGTCCAGGGAGGTACATCTCAGGTCGTTCACACCGGCATGTACAATGACCGAGTCATATTTGTACTTGTTGTGGAGTGACCTGAGTGCTTGTGTTATGTGGCGGATTCTAGCTCCCGACAGGCAGCTTACTGTGACCCTATCCTTGTTCAGTCTGGTGAGCGGGACGTCAGTGTGTCTGACTATGGAGTCACCTATTACAAGTGTGTCTGGCATGTTGTTTGGCCTTAAGGGCTGTGACTGTTTAGCACACTGACTTTGTGAACTATGTGTTGCATGTGCTATGTCTTGAGGTGGCGGTTGCTTGGGTGTCTGCTTTGGAGGCCTCTGTTGTTTTGGTAGATTTTTAATCAGCGCCTCCAAGTAAATTTTTGTGTTTATGTGTTTGGTTTGCAGTTGTGATAGTTCTATGTGAGACTGGGTTTGTGGTGTGCGTGATTACCTTCTCCTCCTGCCTGGTCTTGCCAGTACTGAATTGAGAGAGCTCAGCCTCCAGTTTGTCTATATAGTTGCATCTCTTGCATATATTTGTATTTGTTGGGAGGAGGAGAGGGTTGTCTGTGTACATGAGGCAATTGTAACATTGCCTCAAGATTCCCAGATTCACCAGCTGAACAGGAGAGGATGCCAGCAACTGACCCTTTGACATGCTAGAATAGTGAAAAAGATTGCTGTGTAACTGAGTCAGAAAGGATCTATAGGGAAATGGGTACTCAAGGGAATTTAGGTGAAAGAAGTACTTTCTTTTGTTTAAGAGTGCTTTACCTGTATAAAAAATGCTTTAGGAGCAAGTGCTGAGCTTTTCAGCACTAGAAGTATCACCCAAATAATGCTATCACTGTCTCTGTCTCCTTCTCTCATTGTATAATGCAAAGTTATATTTTAAGGTACAAATATATACCACTCCAAAAGCAACTAAGCCAGCTCTGTGGACTACAGGGATAAAACTTGCACTATGGCCCAAGGGACCCAAGTTCACCTAGTGACTCAGGTACCTGTTGGAATGGACTGGTACTTTGTAAAATAGGTAAGTAGGAACACTGACCACCCAGGTTGTTAGTTGTTTGTGCATCAGATTTGTTCCATCACGTGATAGGAAATTAATGTAGCCATATTGCCCTTATATTCTATTACAGATCCCTTCTTACTCACAGACTTTAAAATCAAGCAAACGGCAAAAATCTTGAAAATATATTTAACAGGTAAACAGGGAATCACTCCAACAAGAAAATACAGACTAATAAATCGTAGGAAAAAAGACCAGGAAACATAACCTCAACTTAAGTATGTTACTAAATCTACATAAAAAATAATATATATATATATATATATATATATATATATATATATATATATATATATATATATATATAAAAAAATAAAACAAATAAGATTGTAACATGAATTAAACATATGCTACCTGACCAGGAACAGTAAAGACATTGAAAAAAGGAAAAAAAAAACAAAAACAACATCATGGCCCGAGACAACTAACATTCTCCATTCTAGGTCTGTCTCTATCCATAAACAATTTCTCTCTTCCTCATATTTATCACTGTATTTATCAGCTTTTAATCAATTTCACTCCATCTCCCTTGTGACTGCTCTCTCTCTCTCTCTCTCTCTCTCTCTATATATATATATATATATATATACACACACACACACACACAACATGCATCTACTTTACATTACCGAAATCTTAGACTACTGACTTTCACAATACTGAGACCACAATTCTGAAACTACAAGAATATTGAAACTTTAAAATGACGATTTTCAAAACACTTAATCAAAATGCACACATATTACACGTTATTCCCTTCACAAGAGTGCTAAAAAAAACATAACCGTGCACTGATAGGAATGTTCATCACTAAACTCCACACTGTTCAAATCACAACATAAACTGTAATATAAAAAAATCATCAACACATTAACAAAGAATTCAAATTACCAACACACTTCCTAAACCTTGTACAATTTCCATAAGTATCTCCAAACCTTTGCTTCCATACCGGAATATCTAAAAGCCAACTACGTGGGGAGCTGCACCCCCCCACATCCACCTATCTAAATATGCCAATTCCAAGATCACACTACAGTGGGGAAAAGGGCAGATACTTTTTTCTTACGGCATAGTTCTGTGCACACTTCCACAACTGCTGGGTACAAAATGTCCGCCATATTTTTTTCAACTATACGTATAGAACTTGAGTTACATCTGTTAATTTTCAAGAGCTGAGTACATGGAACGGTACTGATGGAATACTGAGTGATTCACTTTGCAAAAGTTATCTCTCTGAGTTTTGAAGAGTTGAGTTCATGAATTGCACTATTTTGTTTTCTTAGTATTTCGACACTTATACTGGTGAAGGAAAACGGTTGCACATCAGGATTATTTGTTTAGGTGTTTTGAAAGTCGGTTTTCTGAATTGCAGTATTTTTAAAGTTGGTGATTTAAGTTGTCAGTATTGTAAACATTTGGGATTGTGGTCTTGGCATTTTAAAAGTCAGTGTTTTGGTATTTCAACCTTATGAAGTAGACCTATACACATACACACACACACATATGTATGGATTTGTACTTCACTGAAAGACCATTTCACTGAAATCAAATCACCTAAAGTTCATTTCACTGAAAGTTTATTTCACCTAAAACTAATTTCGCTGACAAGTATTTAATTTGGTTTTCTATTGTCTGGTTTTGTTTTACATTATTTGGTAAAACCCACTCACACCCCCCAATGTGGAAGGCTGTGCCCCCTACCCCCCCAATGTGGAGGGCTGTGCCCCCCAACCCCCCAGCTATATATACTAACACCAGGATCCCACTACAGTGGGGAAAAGGACATATACCTTTGACTTGCCTTAGAGTACGACTTGTCAGTGAATTGAGTTTTAGGTGAAATGAACTTTAGGTGATTTGGTCTCTGTGAAATGGGTGTCAGTGAAATGGTCTTTCAGTGAAGTGATACAAATTCATATGTATACATATATATATAATATACATTAAATACTTTAAGAGGCAATCATGATTTTCTTTGAGGAAATGCTATGCATGATATCAATACATCCTTGTAACATCATTTAAACTGATGATTTTTATTTTCCTCTAGTCATATAGCAATGTATCCATTGTTCTGTAAAATGTTGATACCAGTCAGTTTCTTTAATATATATTTTAGTTTCATAGAGCTTTTCTCTCTGGAACTCTGATGAAAAGAGATTGACAGTCCAGTTGTACTACCTGGTTAAATTATGTAAAATAAATAAAATAAAGGAAAACAGAATAAATACATAAGTAAATAAAGATGTAAGCAAGCAAACTTCACAAACAGGAAATGATGCAATGTAAAAAAGGACAGGAAATGAATAACACGAAGAAAAGGTCATTATCTTCATAGCAACAGAAAACAGAAAGTCAGACAGACAGATGCATGCACAGGCATGCACTTGCACACACACAAGGACGCACGCACGCACACCTGTGCATACACATACATGCACACACACAGTAGAAAGCCTCTGCTACTCACTGTTTGACCTGACTGGTCATTTTTTTCAAGATACATTATGCAAAAGTCAAGCACTGCATAAATTCAAATGCATATGAAAATACAAATAAAATACATATAATTTTACCACATAACTAAGAAATAAGGTAACAAACATATTATTATCCAAAAGAACTTAGGAAACATGATGGTGGGGAGCATTACTGTTTAAACATATTTGTCCTTTTGTTTTTTGGAAGCTGTCATCAAAATTCCACCTATTTATTAATGTAACAAGTAAATAAAAATATATATTTAAATAGTTAAATGAAAAGGATTAAGGCTATGAACTGTTAGAAATTATACAATGAACCCCATTAATATTCCAAAATGTGCACACTGATTGGTCAGCGTGCCTATTGTAAATCAGACTTATACTAATGGAAAAAGGACCGGTCGCCCGGACTTTTTCCATTAGCATAAGTCTTCATTTTTTTCTGTTATTGGTAGCAACAGAGAATGGAAGAGCTCCATTGTTGTAATCTCGCTATGTTAAACGAGTTTAACATAGTGAGGTATCTTAAAAAAAATGCAACGGAGATCTTCCTTTCTCCGTTGATTTTTTTAAAGATGTCTTGCTATGTTAAACTCATTTAACATAGCAAGACAGCTTTAAAAAAGGGAACAGAGATCTTCCCTTCTCCGTTGCTTTTTGTAAAGCTATCTCGCTATGTTAAACTCTTTTAACATAGCGAGATACTTTTAAAAAAGCAACGGAGATCTTCCTTTCTCCGTTGCATCCACACACAGCTCTGATGTACTGTGTAAGCATACGCATGTGCAGTACATCAGAACTGCCACAGAATGCTAGACAGCTGTGGAATGGCAGCACAGAGGGATTATACAATGCCATTATTTAACAAAAGTATTTCTTTTCTTTAATAATGTTATTGTATAATAGCAATAACCCACGCCTGGGTGTGGGTAATGCTGGATTTACCCACGGTTGTCTTTGTTTGGCCACTCGGGCTTCACCCTCGTGACCAAACCACACCAACTGTGGGTAAATCCAGCATTACCCACACCCAGGTGTGGATTATTGCTTAAATATTGTATAGTCCTAAGTTTTGATTTCTTCGGTTAGGATTTGACTGTTGTGTGACTCTGAACAAGTCAAACAGCCAATGCTCAAGAGTTACTCAAGAAAACAGGAACTTAAGTAAATAAAATAAATGTTAATTTTTGAAATTATTATGAACTTTCAAACATATCACATCAATTAAGTAATCAAGACATACAACATTATAATGTATGACATTTTTAGAAAAGAATGATTTCAACCAGTTCGCAATATTAACTAATATCAATTAAGAAAGAAATATAAGATCTACAAAAAACATGAGAAAAATGTGAAATACAGGCAGATTAAGAAAATGTATATAATACTGCCATCTATATGTCTTCCCAGTCCTGAAATTACATTTTACATTTGTACGCTGTTCATCTGTGACAGAAGGAATAATGATACATAGTACTTCTGCTAATTTCAATTTGCTTTAGAAAGGTACTCTGTTATTTTGTTAAGCGATATTTTCTTTGAAGGCATCCCTACACATGCTCGAGGTGAAATTGCTCAACTCCTGAGATACTTGCTTGGCTACAAACATCTGCATTAGAAGCTGAAGTTAAGCAAAACTTGCAGTAGTGTATTTTAGTCTTCTATTAAGTAGAAACTTGTAGTTTTAAAAGTACTGTATTTTCATTTTTTCTGTTTCCTAATTGTGTGTTTCTGAACAGTGTGCTGTGTGTCTGCCTGCTATAAGTGGGGGTGGTGGTATCACTTCTTTGTTATCTGATATTTAATAGCCTAGAGGGATTCCTCTGTACCTTAAGTGCTAGCCACAAAGTTTGAGAAATCATTTTATGCTCAACTCCTGAGAGACTTGCTTGGCTAAAAACATCTGCAATCGAAGCTGAAGTTAAGCAAAACTTGCAGTAGTGTATTTTAGTCTTCTGTTAAGTACAAACTTGCAGTTTTAAAAGTACTGTATTTTCAGTTTTTCTGTTTCCTAACTGTATTTTTCTGAACAGTATGCTGTGTGTCTGTCTGCTATAAGACAGGGTGGTGTTTTCACTTGTTATCTGATATTTAATAGCCTAGAGAGATTCCTCTGTACCTTAAGTGCTAGCCACAAAGTTCCTAATTGTGTTTTTTCTGAACAGTGTGCTGTGTGTCTCTCTGCAGTTAATTCCCCACCCTCCCTGTTGCTGTGTTGGTATTAGTGTTGGTGGCTCTGGAACTGCCCGCCCCTCCTGTAAGTCTGTATTCTGAGTCTAGTGTTCACTCTACTTAATACAGAGAGAAGATTTGAGAAGGCCAGCCCACTTAGGTTCTTCCTTCCTCTCTCCTTGCACTTAAAAAAATTGCATTTTATTCATCTGCTTTTACTGTATTTGTGTTTCCTCCTACTTTATTTTGCTTTTCTTAAAAGTACTCAATTTTATTTATTCTGCTGCATTTATTACTGCTTGGCAGTAGCCTGATTAAATTGTAACTGTTATTCTAAGTATTTTGGTTTAAGCACTTGGGCTTCATACACACTGTTTTACATTAAGAAGGTTTCAGGTCTACATTGTTGTGGCAGGACAGGTAGCTCACATCCTTCTAAGCTGGGAATTGCTGATTGAAGGCCCAGTGCCTGCTATTCTAAAAGTGTATTAGTTCTGGCTTAAGCACTTGGGCTTCAGGCCAGTTATTCTACATTAAGAAGGTTTGTGGTCTGCACTCTTGTGGGAGGAGAGGCTGGATTCTGGCCTTCTGAGCTGGGAATTTCTGGTCACAGGCTTATTGTGCCTGCTTATTTGAACTGTTTATTTCTGAAATTGGTGCGCCTTGTTGCTATAGCATAGACCAGATTCAGGCCTGCTGAATCTAGCTTTGTTTGTATAACTTGAGCACTGATCCAGGCCATCTTTTTTTGGAGAAAGTTCCCCTGCACCCTAGTAGCAGGAGTGTGCAGTTAGAACTTGTCTGATTGAAGACTGCTGGAACAGGGCTCAGTTTTGAGCTTTTTGTCTGGTTAATTGGGTAACTTGTTTAAATCAGTTTGTTAGTTTTCTATTATTTTATATATATATATATATATATATATATATATATATATATATATATATATGTATATATATATATATATATATATATGTATGTATATATATATATATATATATATATATATATATATATATATATATATATATATATATTGCACTTTATTCATCTGCTTTTACTGTATTTGTGTTTCTTCCTACTTTATTACTAGGGGCATTGACTACAACTCTGATCTGCGATATATAACAATAAGTATCCTTTTCTGTGCATTTAAAGTGTTTTTTTTGAGTGTATCTGCTTTATTTTCTGAAAAAAAAATATATATATATACTTGTTTCCCACCTTTCTAAGCTAGTATAGTCCAGTTTTCAGGTTAGTGCTGAATTCAGGGCTGTGTTACAAATCTCTGTGTTTGCCCATATCTTACTTGGATAGAAGGAAGTTTCTCTGTTCACCTGTGAGAGAGGGGAGCTTTGAGCAGCCTATCTGTTCCTGGAGAAGTGGTTTATGCCCAGAAATTAGTAGATTATTGGCCATTTTGGGCTAATATTTCTATCTCTTTCATTTCCCTGCTATAAATACTGTATTTGCCTGGTTTTGTGCACCAGGCAGTGCAGGTTAGCTAGGGTAAAACTATTCCCGGCTCCACAAAGTCTCCTCTTCAATTTTTCCCTTGAAACATTCAACTTAAGCACTAAAGCCATTCATTTCTCAGCCTGGCACTTGCTCAAAACTTATAGCAAGCACTTATAAACCCTAGCACCAGACCCTCCTGTACTGTACAGAAGGACAAGACTCTCTATTCGACCTTACCAGCCATCCAGTAAAACAGTTCACTGTACCTATCCAGGCATGTCCAAAGGGCAGGGCAATTTCAGGTGTACTCTCCAGTCCAACTGGTGAATCTGGGCATTTTGAAGCAATGTTACAACTGCCTCTTGTACACAGACAACCCTCTCCTCCTACCACCAAACACTAATACATGCGAGAGATGCAATTATTCAGCCAAACTGGAGGCTAAGCTCTCTCAACCCAAGACTGGAGCAGACAGTCAAGAGGAGAAGGGAAATACTTGCATCACACCACCAGTCTCACATAGACCCATTAAACCAGCACTGACAAAAAACACACAAATACATGAAAACATACTCGGAGGCTCTAAATAAAAATCTGCAAAACCAACAGAGACCTCCAAAGCAAACATCCAAGCAACCTCCACCCCCCCAACACAAACCATGAAACACATACTTCACAAAACCAGTGTGCCATGCAATCACAGCCCTTAAGGCAAAATAACATACCCAACATACTAGTAATAGGTTACTCTGTAGTCAGGCACACTGATGTCCCACTCAATAGGCTGAATAAGGAAAAGGTTACTGTTAGCTGCCTGTTGGGCGCCAGGATCCGCCACATAACACAAGCACTCAGTTCACTCCAGAACAAGTACAAATATGACTCTGTCATTGTCCATGTTGGTGTGAATGACCTGAGCTGTACCTCCCTGGACTACATGAAAAGAGACATAGAAGAGCTCTTTGATCATGTAGCCCAGGCCGGTATGACCCTGACCTTGAGTAGCATCCTGCCCTCACCAAGAATTATACCAAGGTATAAAGAAAAAAATCTCGATTTCAACAATTGGTTAAGTTTCTGGTGTCATTCAAAGGGGATCCAGTGTCTGTCCACCTGGGATGATATGCTCGACAAGCCACACTGCTTCATTAGAGACGGCTTGCACCTGTCACCCTTAGGCTTTCAAATACTGGCCAAGGCTCTTGCCACCTCCATAGTGCCTTTTTTAGGCAAGGCTCAAAAGACAAAACCACCACCGTAAGTAAGTAACAAAAAACTGAGGGTAAAAGCTACTCAATGCCAGAAGTCTAAACCTCAAAATGCATGCACTCAAGGCACTCCTCAGTATGGAAAAATTTGATATATGTGCAGTAACAGAAATCGGCTCCAGACAGCACCCCAGCACTACCAGGCTACAACTCATACCATACATTTCGACCACAGAACCCAAACCGAAATACAAAAGGAGGGGGCGTATCCATATTCATCAAGGATACCCACACCTCCAGGTTAGTGGCACAGCAAAATGCTTCAGAGATCATCCACATGCAACTAACAATGGGCAAAACTGCAATTCAAATTGTAGCTTGCTACAGATCACCCACCATGTCCCAGAACTCCCATTCCGCATTTCTGGAAACACTGGGAAACATAAAGGTCCTACCAAACACCCTAATATTGGATGATTTCAATTACCCAAACATTAACTGGGAGAACTACTCAAGTACTAACTTCCTTGCCCAACATTTCCTAGAATTTATAAATTCAAATGCACTGGTTCAACTGGTCAACACTCCCACCAGATGTGACAACATATTGGACCTGGTCATCACCAACATGGGCAACAGGTGTTCCACACCAGAGGTCAACCCCTCATTGGTTAGATCTGACCATAAAGAAATCACTTTGGATATCCACATTCCGTCCCCACCCCTAGACAAGAAAACCACCGTAAAAAAATTTTCAAAAGCAAACTTCACATTACTTAAGACCGAGGTGGAAAGTTTCAAAGACCCCATGCTGAAGGATAACACTGTCCAAGCTGCAAAATCCTTTACTAATGCATTCTACAGGCACCTACAAGAATGCATGGATCGTGCCATCCCAAGCAAAACCAAGACTCACTCCTCCAAGAAAAGGAAACCAGTCTGGTGGACTCCTGCCATACACAAGCTATACAACAGAAGGAGGAAACTTGCATTTTATCTGTCTTTGGCCTAGCACTCTTGTGTGGGGTCATTTACTGCACTGTTATAACTTGTTGATACTTGTGAACCTCTGCTATCTCTGAAAAAAACAAAAAAAATCTTGCTTTTTTCCCACTTTTCTGTGATTTGCTGTTCTTGAACTGTTTGTAAGTTTCTTGGAGGCCATTTTTTGCTTGGGCTAAAGGGAAGTCTCTCTGTTGATCAGTGGCAGTGAAAAACATTGAGCAGCCTGCCTGCCCCTGTGGGAGTGGTTACTGACTTGAAACTGTAGTTTTATTGGCCATTTTGGGTCAATTCCAAACTCCTTCAACTTCCTCTCTTAAAACCCCCTTTTGCGCGGTTTTGCGTGTTTATGTGCATAGTGCAACAGCAGGCAGCACCGCCTAATTGGGTTTAAACTATTCCTGACTCCACAAAGTCTGCACTTCACCTTTTCCCCTAGAACTGCTCTATCTCTCAATTTAAACACCATATTCTCATTCTAAGGCCCTTCACTGGTCCAATCAAGTAATCCTACAAGTTAGCACTATTAAACCATAAGCACTACTTACTCTTATACTCTCTACGATTACCCTGTCCTCTATTGGTCCATCTTAAATTCAGTTTCCCTATATTACTCTAGCATGTCCAAAGGTCAGTCAATGGTTTCCTCTCCAGTCCAGCTGGTGAATCTGGGAATTTTGAGGCAATGTTACAACTGTCTCATGTACACGGACAACCCTCTCCTCCTCCAAACAGGTTCAAATATACGTGAGAGATGCAACCATATAGCCAAACTGGAGGCTGAGCTCTCTCATCTCAAAACTGGTGTAACCAGTCAGGAGGAGAAGGTAACCTCACACAACACAATTCCAGTATCACATAGTCCCACCACAACAGCGAACCAAACACATAAAAACACAAAAACATTCTCAGAGGCTCTAAATAAAAATCTACCTAAGCAACAGAGACCTCCAAAGCAGACATCCAAACAAACGCTACCCCAAAACAAAACGCGTACAACACATAGCACGCAAAGTCAGTGTGCCAAGCAGTCACAGCCCTTAAGGCTGAATAAATTACCTTATACTCTTGTAATAGGTGACTCTATTGTCAGACACACTGACGTCCCGCTCACCAGGCTGAATAAAGAGAAGGTCACAGTGAGCTGCCTGTCGGGCGCTAGGATCCGCCACATAACACAAGCACTCAGGTCACTCCAAAGCAAATACAAATATGACTCAGTCATTGTACATGCTGGCGTGAATGACCTGAGACGTACCTCCCTCGACTACATGAAAAGAGACATAGAGGAGCTCTCCTATCATGAGCCCAGGCCAGTATGACCTTGACCTTGAGCAGCATCTTACCCTCACCTAGAATGATGCCACAGTATAAAGACAAAATGATTGATTTTAACAACTGGCTAAAATTTTGGTGTCATTCAAAGGGGATCCAGTGTCTGTCAGCCTGGGATGACATGCTCGTCAAGCCACGTTGTTTCGCTAGGGATGGCTTGCACCTGTCACCACTGGGCTTTCGGATATTAGCAAAGGCTCTTGCCACCCCCATAGTGCCTTTTTTAGGCAAGGCAGAAAAGTCAATCCCACCCCCATAGACAGCACAAGGAACAAGAAACTAAGGGTAATGCTGCTTAACGCCAGAAGTCTTAACCTCAAGATGCACGCACTCGAAGCTCTCCTCAGTATGGAGAACATCGATATCTGTGCAGTGACAGAAACCTGGTTCAAGGTTCCAGAGAGCACCCCAGCACTACCAGGCTATACCTCATATCATGCTTTTCGGCCCCAAAACCCGGACCGAACCACAAAAGGAGGGGGAGTTTCCATATTTATCAAGGATAGCCACACTTCCAGGTTAGTGGCATTGCACGAAGTATCAAAGACCATCCATGTGCAACTAACAGTGGGCAAGACTGCTTTTCAGTTTATAGCATCCTACAGACCACCCTCTCAAAGTCAGGAATCCCACTCGGCTGTCCCGAAAACATTGGAGAACATGAAGATCTCTCCGAACACCATTATATTGGGCGACTTCAACTACCCAAACATTGACTGGGAGCACTACTCAAGCTCCAGCACCTTAGCCCAAAGGTTCCTGGAAATTATAAACTCAAATGCTATGGAACAACTAGTCACCACTCTCACAAGAGGGGACAACATACTAGACCTGATCATTACCAACATGGGGACTCTATGCTCCACACCAGAAGTATATCCCTCATTGGTAAGATCAGACCATAAATTAATTTCACTGGATGTCCACATCCCGACCCCAACCCCAGCCCAGAAAACCACAGTGAAACACTTCTCAAAAGAGAACTTCTCACTTCTCAAAACTGAAGTGGAATCCTTCAAGGCCCCAGGGCCAGTGGAAACTACGGCCCAAACTGCAGAATCCTATATAAATGCATTCTACGGACATCTCCATGAATGCATGGATCATGCTATCCCAAACAAAACCAAGACCCAATCATCCAAAGGCAGGCGTCCAGTCTGGTGGACCCCTGCCATAAATAAACTGTACAACAGAAGGAGGAAGCTACTACATGATAGAGCAAAATCCCTAATAGGGAAGGCATCTCTGATCAGTACTAGCAAAAAATTACGATCCTCATAAAATCCTCCAAGGCCAGCTTCGAGAGAAAAATTGCACAGGACACCAAAGACAATCATAAGGCTTTTTCAGTTATGTTAGGAACCTGGGATGCAACTCCCAGACTTGTTCTGAGTTGATTCTAAATGACAAAAAATACACTGAACCCACAGACATCGCCAATATCCTGGCAGACAGGTTCAGTGCAAACTTCTCCACCCCCCCCCCAAAAGAGCAAGTATCTATCCCGGCAGAGGGCTGCCTTCCAAAGATCTCTGATGCTCAGGTGAAGGCTGCCCTCTCCAAAGCAAAAAAACACTGCTTCCATGGGACCAGATGGCGTCCCAGGTTGCGTCTTACATGAACTCCAAGAGGAACTAATCCCTCAAATAAAACAGCTATACAATCTCAGCCTCACTACATGATATGTGCCCACAGAATGGCGTACAGCAACAGTGGTCCCACTCCACAAAGGTGGCGCCTCTACAGACCCTGGAAACTATCGCCCCATAAGCCTGACTAGCTTAGTCTGCAAGGCTATGGAAAGGATCATCATGGAGCTCATAAACAAAGACATTGGGGACCTACAGACACTAGATCCTACCCAGTTCGGCTTTGTCAAGGGCAGATCCTGCCTTTTGAACCTGGTTGACTTCTTCGAAACAGTCACCAAAGCCATAGATGAAGGGAAGGTAGTCCACACAGCCTATATGGACCTTGCAAAGGCATTTGACACAATACCCCACTCGGACATCATAGATAAGCTATCCAGCTTAAATATAAACCCCTATGTCACAAGATGGGTCGCAAACTGGTTCAAAGACAGAACCCACAGAGTGAGAGTTGCTGGAGCCATGTCAGACTCGAAACCGGTCACAAGTGGTGTCCCCCAGGGTTCTGTCCTGGGACCACTCTTGTTCGGTATATACTTTTCCGAGGTACAGGCAAATGTGGGAGGACTATGGCTCACCAAGTTCGCAGACGACTGCAAACTGGGCGCCATAATCGACTCTCCAGCTGACACAAACATCCTTCAAAAAGGTCTCACAGAGACAGATAACTGGTGCCAGCACCATGGTTTAAAGCTAAATGCCAAAAAAATGTATAGTCATACCATTTGGCAAAAACAATGTGCCCACAAATTACCACATAGGTGGAAACCCATTAAGTACAGAGAAAGTTATTAGGGACCTGGGGACCCAAGTTGATAGCAATCTCTCCTTTGAAAACCACATTGCCAAAGTGGTTAGAAAGACCTTCTACATAGCCCACCTCATCACGAAGGGTTTCACATCTAGATCAAGAGAGGTAATCGTGCCCCTTTATTCATCCCTCATCAGGCCCATCATAGAATACAATGCCCCTTTTGGGATGTACCTTACCCGACACCTGCAGCAATTAGAAAGACCCCAAAAGTATCTCACCAAGAGGATCAAGGGTCTCAAACAGATGCCATATGCTGCTCAGTTAAAAAAACTCCAGCTCTACTCAGTTGCATACTGCCTACTTTGAGGCAATCTATGCCTGACATACAAAGCTATGTCAAATCCAGAATTAATGGACATGCTCCACCTCAGTAAATCTAAATCCCTTAGAGCCACATGCTTGAGGGACTTGAACCTCAGCACAGAAATAAATAGAACTTGCTGGAGGGACAGGTTCATAACCCAGAGGCTCCCTTCGCTCTGGAATAGAATTCCAGTTCATGTGAGGCAGAGCACCTCACTGAATCTCTTCAAGAAGAATCTCGATAGGTGGATGGGGGATCGTAGGTTTGTCCCAGGGATTACTCCCGTGTCACTATTAGACAGAGGCACAGTAAACTAAACCTTAAAAAGGGCACAGTATACTCAAATCAAGGGGTGGCGTAAGCCATACAGAATCAGGCTAGGCTTATAATTGCCCCAGGGCAGATAGCCTAGTATGAGCCTATGAACCTATGATCCTAAGTACAGAAAAGAGTAAAATCCCAAGAAGGGAAGACATCCCTGATCAGTATCAGTAAGAAACTATGATCACTCAAAGTCATCCAATGTGAGCTTTGAAAGAAAAATTGCCAAGGACTCCAAAGATAACCACAAGGCATTCTTTAGCTATGTCAAGAATCTAAGTGGCAATGTTCAGATCTGCTCAGAGTTAGTGCAGAATGGCACAAAATACAATGAACCGACCAATATCACCAACATCCTGGCAGACAGGTTCAGTGCAAACTACACCCCCCTCTCACCCCCAAAAGGGCCCATAACCATACCAGAAGAATGTAGAGTCCCTGAAATCACAGACACTCAGGTTAAAACAGCCCTCTCCAAAGCCAAAAACACAGCATCAATGGGACCGGACAGTGACCCAGGCTGCGTCCTACATGAGCTCAAAGACGAACTAACCCCTCACCTAAACACACTGTTCAAACTTAGCATCTCCACAGGCTACATACCCATAGAGTGGCAAACAACAATGGTTATTCCACTCCACAAAGGTTGAGCCACAACAGACCCCGGGAACTATCGCCCTACAAGCCTGACTAGCTTGGTCTGCAAGGCTATGGAGCACATCATCATGGAACTCATTAACAGAGACATTGGGAACCTCTAAACACTGGACTCTACCCAGTGTGGCTTTGTTAAGGGCAGATCATGCCTCCTAAACCTGGTGGACTTCTTTATGACAGTTACCAAGGCTATAGACAAGGGAAAGGTGGTACACACAGCCTACCTAGACCTCGCTAAGGCCTTTGACACCATTCCCCATTCTGGTATTACAGACAAGCTCACCAGCCTGAACATAAACCCCTACGTCACAAGATGGGTTGCCAACTGGCTCATGGACAGAACCCACATGGTGAGAGTTGCGGGAGCTAGGTCCGACTCTAAGCTGGTTACAAGTGGCATTCCCCAGGGCTCAGTCCTAGGACCCCTCCTGTTCGGCATATACTTCTCATAGGTACAGGCAAGCAAAGCAGACCTATGGCTGACAAATTTCACAGATGGCTGTAAACTAGGGGCTATAATTGACTCTCCGGCTGACACAGACATCCTCCAAAATGGTCTCACTGAGACGGATACTTGGTGCCAAAATCATGGCCTAAAGCTAAATGCCAAAAAGTGCATAGTCATCCCCTTTGGAAAAAACAAAGTACCCACAAACTACCACATAGGTGGTAGTCCCCTAAATATGGAAGACATAATAAGGGATCTGGGGACCCAAGTAGATAGTAATCTCACCTTTGATAATCACATTGCCAACGTGGTTAGAAAATCCTTCTACGTGGCCCACCTAATCACAAAAGGGTTCACATCCAGATCAAGAGAGATCATTGTGCCCCTCTACTCATCCCTCATCAGACCCATCATAGAGTACAACGCCCCATTTGGGATGTACCTTACAAGACACCTGCAACAGCTGGAAAGACCACAGAAGTACCTCACCAAGAGGATCACTGGCCTCAAACAGATGCCCTATGTAGCTCGACTGAAGAAACTCCAGCTGTACTTAGTTACATATCGTCTACTCAGACGTGAGCTCTGCCTGACATACAAGGCCATGTCCAACCCAGAATTGATGGACATGCTCCACCTAAAGAAAACCTTATCCCCTCGAGCCACACATTCTAGGATTCTAAACCTCACCACAACAATAAATAGGACGTGCTGGAGGGATAGATTCCTGCCCCAGAGACTTCCCATGCTTTGGAACAAGATCCTAATCTACATTAGGCAGAGCTCCTCGACTAACACTCTTCAAAAGAAACCTTGATGGGTGGATGGGTGGATGGGAAACAGAAAGTTTACCCCGGGGATCAGTTCATTGGCTCTGCTGGACAGAGGCACAGTGAACTAATCTAAGGGGGCAGCGAAAGCCAACACATTCTGGCTAGGCTTATAAATGCCTTCGGGCAGATAGCCTAGTACCTACCTATGAACCTAAGTGTCAGTAGCAAACAGAAAAAAAGATGACTGGAAAATGCCCACTGCTTTTTCCATATTAATTCCTTGTCGGCGTAATTTCTAATTGTGCACTGGCAATGATTCACTTCCTTGGTGAGATTTCTCCCTTCGAGTTTGTGCGACCATGGAGTTTGCATATATAAGTTTGGGGGATTGCAGGATGGCTTACCCCCTGCAAAAAAACAAGAAAAAAGGAGTTTTCCACCCCTTTGGATTTTGAGCATTTTTTTTTTTTTGTTCTTTTGCAATGTTGACTTTAAGGAAGTAGTTGTTTCATAGTAGAACCTGTTTTGAGAGTTCAGGCAAGCAGTTATAAGAAGGCAGTCTAAGACTTCCAATAATTTGTAGTTGGATTTCAATTGAAGAATATCTTGATTAGGCAGAACAAAGTAAAAGGAAGGAATAAAAGTACGCTATATATCCAGAATAGCCCAGATGGCACCATATTTAAACCATGGCTGCCATTCTGAAGCTCCTGTCTTCACTAGTGTCTCAGCAACAATCTAGGCTCATTGCAGATGGGCCTCAAGTGTGACATTAGTATGCAGGGGGTAGGACCATAATTCTAAGAAGCAGATCCTATGTCTGTGAATAGATCACAGTGAATCCTAGACCTGCACCCACTTTCCCTGCTTCATCAGCCTAAGGAGGACGGGTAGTTTAAAATAGGGGTGTAATGGAGATTTTGTACCATTAAGTAGAAGCAATAATCCTACTCCACCAACTTGATGGGATTTAGATAAAAAATGCTGGAAAAAGATAAGGGTATGCTGAGGCAGGTGTACAGAGATTCATTTTGTAATGTGTAGTCTAGATGTTTGTTTTGAAAGTTGCCCACCAGTATTTTTGAGACACTTTTGCCTGTCTAGAATGTATTTGTCTTTTTGTTATGCTGGAGATGTGGAAATTATAAACTACTGATGTCACACTTGAAGCCTATCTGCAGTGAGGCATGGTTGTGGGAACACTCCAAACAGGGCCCTTGTGCTGGCATGACCCCAACTCCTGGCCCACACCTAGACCATAGCTGCTATTCTATCTTCACCTATATCTCAGCAACAATCTAACCCCAACTGCATGCTGCCTCACACCCCTCCCTCTAAAGAGAAGCAAGCAGGCCAAGCCTCAGCAGTTCTTTGCTCCCCTTGCCAGCTGCGGAAAATTCCTGATCTTCTAGTCAAGCCCAGATCATCTGGGGTCATACTCAGGGTTATCCCTCTTTGCCAATAGAACTGTTTCTTCATGTAACTGAATCTCTAATTCTTTTTTCATAATCTCCAAAACCTCTCTGATTTAGGTAGATGATAATATACAAATATCTACTGTCAAACAGTACAGTAACTGTGCTGAGAAGCCCCCTGATTCCAGCTCTTCGACTTGTTAAATTCAGTCTTGGGGTCTCCAGCCATTTTCACCCCTCATGCAAGAGTGAATAGTCTATTTTCACAAGTACTTCCAAAAACCTGCATATGTTACATCAGATTACATTCTAAGATCCTGAAAATTACTTCATCTTCTTCTCACCACAGAACTGATACACTTGTTACACTGTTAACTTAAGATTCTAAAAATCTCAACAATATGAGGTCTAGCAAGTGTATGGATTCTAGTAAATACATGAACAGATAACTCTTAGGCCTCACATCTGGTCACTGACTGTATGATGATTTGCATGCTCTTCCTATTGCTGTATGATGTTGTACATTAGTTTATCTCCTCTTACTAACAGTATTGGTTGACTGTCTACAGTAAAATTGCTTGATGATGCATTAAACCTTGCTCTTGTGGCTCATGTCACAGCTTTCACTAACCACAGAGATCAGGACTGATTAACTTCTATAATATTTTGTAGATCTACAGGTTCATAGGTGTTTACTAGTCTAATGACCACAAGGGCCTTTTTAAGCCTAGCCATGCATCCCAAATCTTTGACAAGTTCTGGTACCCTTGGTAAGTGTAAGCAGGGGCTTGGGAGATGAACTGTGTCTGTGTCCATTAACGATAAAGGTGCCAAACAAGGGATGAATTTCCTGTTCTCCATCCAATCATCCAAGTTACACTTGAATTGGGTTAGGGAGGAACTCTACTTTATATGGATGGGGAGCCTGTTCCAGAGATGCGGTAGTCTCTGGGATAATATCTGTCTCTCTAGTAGGTTCTATTTATATCACAGGCAAGGTTTAAGTCTTTTGAATGGGTCATTCTGGTGCTGTTCGTTTTGTGGATATGCAGGTGGTCTGTCAGAGAGGGTGTCTGACAATGCCCTGTATGCCTGACATTTAATGCTTACACCCCCATAAAGATCATACACTCAAAAGAAATTTCAGTTTATATTTAGTCACAGCTTATTTGGCTTAAGAACCATTAATTTTGCTAGTTACCACTAAGATTGAGGAATCTGTTAATCTTCCCACACTCCTCCACAAGTTTTCACAAAATCATCCATCATCTCCTTTCCCATGTATTTATACACGTCCAATGGGCATCCATAATTCTTGGGGACTCAGTAGTTTTCAGCAATTTCACCACCTGTTGAATCTCATCTGGAAATCCTGGGAAGGAAAGCCCCTCTTACTCCCCTAGATTAAGATTGCATAGCAGAGGGGGCCCTTCCTTTCCTTAAAACCAAATTGCTTGGATCACTGTTGCTCAGGCTCTCTTGCTTTAGGTGGCTGGTTCTTGAACATATTTGTTTTGTATGAAATTGATATAACAGTGTTTCCAATGTCTGCGAGTGCTCTGAGCTCACAGCTCCATGGATAAAAAAGTGATCAAGTCAGGGCAAATCATGCGTCTTTTTATCTCTTTACTGATATTTCTTCCTCTAAGATGCACCAGTCTTGAAGAGAGCAATAAAGAAAGGGATGGGAGGTGAAATGGACCTTGTCTTCCTGCAAAAGTGACTGAACATGAGTTTTGCTACATGTTCTGTTTACAGATGAACTGTACAGGCTCAAGCACATGTTTTACAAGTACTTCTCCCCTCGTCACATGGAATGCATTTTCATTACCTGGCAAAGTGAAGTGACAAGCACACAGCAGTTTGTTTACAACCTGCACATACTAAAATGCAGTATTATTAAAATGGGACAAGTTCCCTTGCAGACTCTTCACTCTCACCATTAAAGACATAGGTGCCAAACAAAGGATGAACTTCCTGTTTCCCATTCAATTGTCCAACTTACACTTGAATTGGGTTAG
The DNA here is from genome assembly GCF_019279795.1 of Protopterus annectens. Classification (NCBI taxonomy): domain Eukaryota; kingdom Metazoa; phylum Chordata; order Ceratodontiformes; family Protopteridae; genus Protopterus; species Protopterus annectens. The sequence goes on from NC_056729.1 coordinate 1,029,424,436, forward strand.
GGAGGAACTCTGCTTCATGTGGTTGGGGAGCCTGTTCCAGAGACGGGGTAGTCTCTGGGATACATACCTGTCTTTCTAGCAGGAGGTCCTATTTATATTACAGGCAAGGTTTAAGTCTTTGGAATGGGTAATTCTGGTGCTGTTTGTTTTGTGGATATCAAGGAGGTCCATCAGAGTGGGGTCTGACAATGCCCTGTATGCCAGGCATATAATGCTTACACTCCCATAAAGGCAAAGTGAAGTGACAAGCACACAGCAGTTTGTTTACAACCTCCACATAGTAAAATGCAGTATTATTAAAATGGGACAAATTCCCCTGCACACCTTTCACTCCCACTACTTTACATGCAGTTATTCTGAAATCTGACAATAGTGATGAAAAGTAGAAGCTCCTCTCCCCCTCTTGTTGCGAAGACTGGGTGTGTGCTGCCTGTATATGTATATGTTCTCTAAACAGAGACTGAATTGCACAGCCATTTCTGAGGATTTCATGAAGGAAGAATTATTGAGATGTTTTGATATGTTAGGGTTAATGGATGCAGCACCCCTAACTACAGTTATTTTGGAGTATTTCTGTTTTTTGCTGTGATGGAGAGTAATCTGTTCTGACATGATGCTTAGCAGGATGGTTTTGGTCTGATTCCCAGATCCTTAGAACAGATCACAAGATCTAGTAGTTCTTTTATGAGCTACTGATGCCAAAATTGGACTCTGAAGCATCTTTAACCTCTTAATGTGAAGCAGGGTAACTACACAGATTTCATTAGATACTGTTGTAGGTATCAAGTTGTACAGGAATAGCAAAAGAGAGTGGAATAATTTCCAACTGCACAGTCCAGATTACTGAGTATAAAGCTATATGTGTATGCAGCTGCTTGGAAATTTGCATACCTTATGGTCCTCTTCCTGAAGACCCATGGGGTCCTTCTTCTTGGAAATTTGCATGCCTTAAGGCCTCTTTCTCAAGAGCCATAAGACCCTTCTGCTGGAGAGACACAGCCAGGGTTTCAGGTAGGAAGCATTTGCAGAATCTAGGACTGGAAGCCAGTAGAACCTTTGAGGAATCAGTTGGATGCTGCACAGGGTGGGTGGGGGTATGGAAAAATAAAGAGTGGAGCACATGCTCTGGTGTTTGATTTTCTTTTCCTGTATTTGGTTACCCGGGACACATGCTGTATCCTTTCCTGTATTTGGTTACCCGTGACACATGCTGTATCCTTTCCTGTATTTGGTTACCCGTGACACATGCTGTATCCTTTCCTGTATTTGGTTACCCGTGACACATGCTGTACCCTTTCCTGTATTTGGGTACCCGTGACACATGCTGTATCCTTTCCTGTATTTTGTTACCCGTGACACATGCTGTATCCTTTCCTGTATTTGGTTACACGGGACACATGCTATATCCTTTCCTGTATTTGGTTACCCGTGACACATGCTGTATCCTTTCCTGTATTTGGTTACCCGGGACACATGCTGTATCCTTTCCTGTATTTGGTTACCTGGGACACATGCTGTATCCTTTCCTGTATTTAGTTACCCGTGACACATGCTGTATCCTTTCCTGTATTTGGTTACCCGTGACACATGCTGTATCCTTTCCTGTATTTGGTTACCCGTGACACATGCTGTATCCTTTCCTGTATTTGGTTACCCGTGACACATGCTGTATCCTTTCCTGTATTTGGTTACCCGTGACACATGCTGTATCCTTTCCTGTATTTGGTTACCCGTGACACATGCTGTATCCTTTACTGTATTTGGTTACCCGTGACACATGCTGTATCCTTTCCTGTATTTGTTTACCCGTGACACATGCTGTATCCTTTCCTGTATTTGGTTACCCGTGACACATGCTGTATCCTTTCCTGTATTTGGTTACCCATGACACATGCTGTATCCTTTCCTGTATTTGGTTACCCGGGACACATGCTGTATCCTTTCCTGTATTTGGTTACCCGGGACACATGCTGTATCCTTTCCTGTATTTGGTTACCCATGACACATGCTGTATCCTTTCCTGTTTTTGGTTACCCGTGACACATGCTGTATCCTTTCCTGTATTTGGTTACTCGTGACACATGCTGTATCCTTTCCTGTATTTGGTTACCCGGGACACATGCTGTATCTTTTCCTGTATTTGGTTACTCGTGACACATGCTGTATCCTTTCCTGTATTTGGTTACCCGTGACACATGCTGTATCCTTTCCTGTATTTGGTTACCCATGAAACATGCTGTATCCTTTCCTGTATTTGGTTACCCATGACACATGCTGTATCCTTTCCTGTATTTGGTTACCCGGGACACATGCTGTATCCTTTCCTGTATTTGGTTACCCGTGACACATGCTGTATCCTTTACTGTATTTGGTTACCCGTGACACATGCTGTATCCTTTCCTGTATTTGGTTACCCGGGACACATGCTGTATCCTTTCCTGTATTTGGTTACCCGTGACACATGCTGTATCCTTTCCTGTATTTGGTTACCCGTGACACATGCTGTATCCTTTCCTGTATTTGGTTACCCGGGACACATGCTATATCCTTTCCTGTATTTGGTTACCCGTGACACATGCTGTATCCTTTACTGTATTTGGTTACCCGGGACACATGCTGTATCCTTTCCTGTATTTGGTTACCCGGGACACATGCTATATCCTTTCCTGTATTTGGTTACCCAGGACACATGCTGTATCCTTTCCTGTATTTGGTTACCCGGGACACATGCTGTATCCTTTCCTGTATTTGGTTACCTGGGACACATGCTGTATCCTTTCCTGTATTTGGTTACCCGTGACACATGCTGTATCCTTTCCTGTATTTGGTTACCCGTGACACATGCTGTATCCTTTCCTGTATTTGGTTACCCATGACACATGCTGTATCCTTTCCTGTATTTGGTTACCCGTGACACATGCTGTATCCTTTCCTGTATTTGGTTACCGTGACACATGCTGTATCCTTTCCTGTATTTGGTTACCCGTGACATTTGCTGTATTTTATGCTTCTTTTGAATTACTGTACTTTGTGGCAACAGAACCTGCATTCTTGAATCTGTTGTCTCATTGTACCATATTGTACTATTGAATTATCAATCTGACAACCATGCCTGTACTTTTATATCATTCTGTCTGTATTTATTAAAAAACTTGTATCATTGTACTGTGTGCATAGCAGCTGGCATATTTTTTTGTCCTATTGTCAATATTAAATAATATGATACCTTATGTTGTTTTTTTTTCTTTTTCACTGTTAATATCTATCAGATTTTAAGTCTTCAGTTTGCTATGCTACCTGTATATAAGACTAAGTATCGTAACTGCACTCTCGTATACAATGTCACTACCTGCTACTACTACTGTAAGAACTGTCTTCTAGAAGCATTGTTATACAAGATTATTGGTCTCGTCTCCCACTTGACCAATTTATTGTGTTCTAGTCTTTTTATCATTATGAATGTCTGTTACTACTTATTTCTTTATTGTATCATACAATTTTCTTTCTACTAACAAAAAAACTTTACTAACAATGGAGCTCTTCTCCCCATGTCTCTGCTGAAAAAGGGTTTTATGCCCAGTTGGACTCTCCTGGTAAACAAATGTAAAATAAATAAAATAAATAAATAAAATAAATAAATATGGTTTCATTCACCTTTCTCATCTTGCAGTGTTTGTCTCTGCATAGTGCCTGAAACTTGAATGGATGTGCATGTCTCTATCTCTGTAATTAGGACACTGTATATTATTTTATTGTATTATAGCACTGTATAGCACATTTCAGCTGCTATACCTCTAACCTAACAAATGGTACTCCTGAAGCTGGTGTATTGTATAATTCCTGAGTATTTCTAGTCTCTTAGACTTAATACTGTATAACCCCCTTTGCAGTTTGTACTTACGAGCACTGTAGCAGCTGCTTGTTCTTCTGACATATGTCATACCTTAGGAATGGTCTCTCCAAGCCTCATTACTTCCCCTCACCCTTCCTCATTCTGCTGTCAGGCCACAAATACTGAATTCCATATCCTACACATCTGACATTATGAGATGTGGTGATTGTGGTTAGCCTATGGGTTCCAGGTGTTCTGGGAAGTATAGCAACTGCTTCATATATTGATAGATTGTTACTAACCTCTTGCTATGAGGTGGCAACACTAACTGCTGTACCACCATGGCCACCCTACTTGTTGCCCATTACTACTTACTAAAAACACTATAGTCTCGGATAGCTGCTATTACTTAACATGGAGGATGAACTCTTGGTTCACACTAGTGTTGGGAAACACCTCACCTCTACAACACTACACTAGCTGTTGAATGCTGGCATACCTTTTTATCCTATGCTGAGACAGTTAAAAAAGAACATACCAAAGCCTCCTAGGGTCTTCCCAAGAAACTTTCAACCTTGAGTGCATGATGTAACATTTACTTCTGCACAGAATAACACCACATCTGCACATAGTTCTCAAAAAATTCATCAAGAAGGCAGACAGAAACGCATGAGATTATCAAAGCCCACAATCACTCAGGGAAATGTCCTAGTCTTTATGACTATGTTGTATGACACATCAACTCTGCAGTCACAAGAACAGGGAGACATGAGATGCGTATCCAATGTCAGACTCTGAGATGTCACAAAAGGGTCCTGCAAACCATTGAGACTGACAAATATGGTGATGACATATAGCTGTTGCATATGGGAGTAAATGACATCAGGCTAAATGACATTACGCCCTCAACCCTGAGGGACATGCAAAAAAGATGTTGAACAGAACTAGCTATGCATATGGTTCTGAACAGCAAAAATGAGATCCATCTATGAAGACATCATAATTGTCTTCAGTAATTGCTAAGTACTTAGCATCATTCATAGGGGATCTAATATATGTTGACCTTGGATGAGATGCTTGATACACCATCTTACTTTGGCAAGCACGGGTTACACGTCTTGCTCTACAGTTTTCACATGCTGGCAAAACTATGCATTTCCCCCACAGTACCATTTTTAGGTATGATTCCAAGATAAGATATTTAGAAGCAAATTCAGATCCAGATAACATTAAGGTAGTACTACTCAGTGCTAGATGTTTAAACAGAACTTGAGGTAGTCCTGCTATTTGAACATATCAGTATTTGTGTAGTTACTGTACACTGCTTCCAGTGCAGTGAAATTATTCCCCATATACCAGGGTTCAGTGACTATCATGCTCTCAGACACATGAGTAACTGCTGGGAAGTATATACTTTTGTCAGAAACCCCATCACCTCACAACAAATCACTCACACCCCTCCCTTAGTGCTCATAGAGGTCCAAGTGATGCTCACCAAAACAACTACCATTTCCTCTTGCAGGTCCATATCAGTATCTCCAAAGGAGAATGATCATTACCAGATCAAATGCTGTTAATTTAAGAGAATTCAATTACCTAACCATCAATTGGCATGATCACACTATTAAATTAAATATCCACAGTGTCTTATTGAGATCATTAATACAAATGCCATGAAACAAATTACTAATTTCCCTGATAGGAGTCTAAACACTCTTAATCTAGTACTTAATAACGTATCCCTAGCCTGTACCCCACGATACTTCACTATATTTCTTGCAAAAAATCTGACATTGAAACACTCATCTTCCTTTAGAACATTTGGTACACCTCCAACATGTCAGTCTTTAGGAACTTCTCTAAGGCTAAAGCACTATGGATCCAAGATGATAGGCAAATTTCCCAAGAGACCACCAACCATACCTCTCAACCTAGAAATATCAAAAATCTGAACAAAGGCACATGAAAAGTAGGTACAACTGGGCAAAAATCTAGATGCTGGTTAACATTAAATTTGCATTCATAACTCCACCCACCTCAATGGAATTGTGGGATACCAACAATGAGTGATCACAGTTTGAACATGAGTGTCTGAATGCAAAATGCACTACTGCTTTGAATTCTCATGGAACTGAAAACTGCTTATTGAGCACAAAGATTCAATTATTCCTATCCTAGTCCATTGTACCATAAACATGCAACTGAAAAAAATACCCAGTTGGCTAATTTTGTAAAACTATAGTATACAAACTATATAGTCCATATCAGCACAGTTTCTGACTACATTCTACACATTTTATCAAACCATATTAATTAATTAAAACATTGCATATACAAGAAAACCAAAATAATATACAGGGCACCACTTAGTAATACTGAGGAACTTTAAAAATCAGAACATAAAACTAGGAACTTACTCTGAGGGCTGAATGTTAATGTACTGTGCAAAGCTAAAAATTCCCAATTTTATGACATTGGAGGGACTGTGAACACACTGGGCTGTAAAACGATGGCACAACGTCAGTTGATTTCCAACAAACCACCATTCAAATTTTGCAAAGACTAATAACAAGAGAGTAATTAATTGAACTCAACAGATTGTGGTTTAATATTATTGTGTACTACTATGACATTTTACTGTTTACCTTCAACTGAAAGGACGAAATTTTGCTTCGGTTTTTCAGTTTTCTGGTGAAGGTTTTCAGCATTGTATTATAATCCAACCAGCAAAAAATTAAAAAAAAATCTTAAATTGGTAGATTTTGTAAGGATTGGTGTTGAGGGGCCCAGATTTGATGTCCTTGTTGGTTGGCTGCCACAGTGCAGTAAGTCATGGGTAGGCTGCGGCTGTAAAAAATTTTTTTTTTTTAATTTTTTTTTAATTTTCTGCATCTCTGAGACTGGGGAAAACTTTGATAACTGCTATTCTAAACTAAGAAAACTGGAATAACAGGTGTTGCATTAGCAAGCACTTTTTGAAGGATATATAAAGCCTGAAGCTAAATGTGTCATTATGTAATCAATTTAATCCTCAATAATTTGCCTGAAAAAAAAAGACCAAAAACATGAGGAAAATCTGTACATTCAGCAAAATTCTTGACAGTTGAGAGGTATGTAAGATCTGAAAGTTACTTGCCATTTTGCAGATTTAAAGCCAGCTTTGGATGCAAAAATTTAATTCCCACATATGCATGTCAGAAAGGAAATGACTCGTTTAGAAGACAAAAGTTACAGACCACTAATTGTGCTCACAGTACCAGTATCGCATGCAACATACAGTATCCCTTCATTTGGAAGTGTTGAGGTTAAAAGAAACAAAATCTGTCGATGAGTAATGCTCGAATGTACCTGGAAAAACTTTTGGGAGGAAATGTGAACAGTACTGCTAGCCACTTATCGGGACCTTGAATACCAGTGTACGTTTGTCATACAGCATCACCATCACTGTTGCTTTCATGAGTTTTTTATCTTCTTGTAAGCTGAGTATCAGTCAAACTGATGAGGTAAAAATAAAAAATATTGTATCTTTTTGTGATACCACTTCCCTTATTTCTGTCTCTGGTGCCACTGAAAGAATGTTGAGAAAGAGAGAGGGAATAAACGCACAAGTATTAACAATGGATGTTTTTATGCACCGTCATATACTAAATAAAGTTAGTTTGTGTTTCTTTGCTTTTGCTATTTGGGAAGTTATTTCATTATTTCATATTGTTCAAGAAGAACGAGTTTAGAAAAGAGGCTTTATGAAGTGTGATTATACCGTGTGTGTGTGTGTGTGTGTGTGTGTGTGTGTGTGTGTGTGTGTGTGTGTGTGTGTGTGTGTGTGTGTTTATCGTTAGGGTGGAGAAGCTGCTGAAGTTGCCAGTGGTTTTGTATCCTAGGGTGATCCCATACAGAATGAGCTTCTTAAACTGGGAAAATGGTGAGATGCACTGAAAAGAGTCATGCACATGTCCCTCTTACTACATGGGACAGGTGTAATGAGATTTTGTATGGCCAATAGCTCTCAACGAATCTGGGAGAGTCCAACAGGGAGTCAGGCATTGCCTCATAAAGGTGAGGTCATCACGCATATCACTGCACATTGATAATGTAGTGGGATACACTGGCGATGATGTGATGATGTCAGCTGTACATTAATATTGTAAATAAAATAAATAAAGAAAGCAGAAAATGGAAATTTGTGGCATCCCATTATTTTGCCCTCAAAACTAGTAAATTATGAGGAATTTGATACGGTTGAGAGGTATGGCCAGCACACATGGATATCATTGAAAAGGTGACTACTTCAACTCCAATTTCTACCACTACAATAATTGCATAGACAAGCCTGTGTCCATCTTTTCTAAAATAAACCCATTAGGTGAAAGATATATCAATAAACTTTATAATAAAAGAAGAAAAATTCAAAACAACTGCAAAAATTCCAGTCCCTGCTACCACAGAAATGCAGTGAAACAGACTATCAAAGATATTAAGAGCACCATTAGGAAATATAAATCTAGGTATGAACTTAAATTATCCACAGGTGTCAGAGGACACTATAGATCCTTCTAATAAGAAACAATATCTACCAAATGCACTGAACCGGTTCACAGTCACTCCACTCAGTCTGACCTCTGACAAGTCCTAAAATTCCTATCCAAAGCTAAAAATAATACCCCTGTAGGGCTTAACAACATACTGGAGTTTATCCTCATCAGTACTAAACATGAATGATCTAAACTTCTCATTCTTTTCAACGTTTTTGTTCAGGATACTTGGAGAACTGCTGCAGTGATGCCCTAATGTTGGTTCTTAAATCCCTGATATCTATAGGCAACAGCAGGCTCATCAGCATTGTATGTTATGGCATGAATAACATCAGCACTCATAAATTTAGATGCTGGAAATATTACTGACCTTGACCTAAACTGGCCTGGAATTGTGAAAGGTAAAATCTTCATATTCAAACTGGTAAACTTTGAAAACTCTGAGATAGCGTCATTAATTTCTCTAATAGCTTTTCACCGTCTCAGTCCTTTCGCTATCCCACCCTCTGTTCCATTACTATACTCCTCTCCCCTCTTACCTTCTCCATTTTTCCAACAAGCTTCCACAATTTTACTGCACCTGTTCTACAGTACTTTTTGTCTATCACTAGACTACACTAATGTATTACTCTGAGCTCTCTATTTGCCAGTAATGCCTGGGTAGTTTCACTACACCCGATCTACAGTTCTATTTCTAGTCTATTAATAAGACTGCACTGCTGTAGAACTCTAAGCTCATAATGTCTTACACCTCGACTCACCCTACCATTTTTTCCTCCCTGTCTGTTCATATTGCACACCTCCTCTACTTTCTGTATTACTATTACTGTTTACTAGTTTTTACCTGGCCAACTATTTACTATACTCCTATGGAAGTAAAATGTGTCACTCCCTGTCTAGTCAAACCTTTTTTCATCTACTTATCAAAATTCTAAATATGCTTATTTAATATGTAAACTCTTCCACAAATTGTACATTGAAATGTTTGTTATTGACATACTACCAATGCAGTACCTACTTGTTACAGTCCTGATTTAAAGTTTTTGGATATATGTGCATGCCTCCATAAGTTGTAAATATACCTGACTCTTTTACTAAAAGTTTTATGGTTATAGACGTGTACCTATGCTGTCTTTTGATTGTAACTTTATTGTTTGTTCTTCTTGATGTGGAGCTTTTCTCCCCAGGCCTCCACTGCAAAGGGGCTTTTTCAGCCCAGAGTAGCTTCTTGGTAAACAAATGTAAAATAAAATAAAATAAATCTCTATGTTGTGAGCAGGATTGCAAATTGCCTCTCTAACACAGCCCAGGCTTCGAACATTTGTGTTTCCCCTCTTGGAATGTAAAACTGTACGCTGTGTGCCCCGCGGGGGTATGTTTTGATTTTTCTCCTTCTTGGCATCTATTTTGCTGACATGATTCCAGTACTCCAGGAGAGTGACTATCCACATTTAATGATGACTGCAGAATAATATCATTCGGTCCACTACTTAAGCCAAACTGCACCAGCAGGGGATGGATTATGCCCACACCTGTTGTTTAGAAAATGGTCTTAAATTGAATGTTAAAAATGTGGTTAAGTACTGTTTCACAAGCAAACCATTCCTAATACCTGGCATATAAAGAATTACTGTATAGGCTGACACTGTTATAAGAGACCTTGGGACATATGTGGATAACTCACTTTCATTTCACCACTGTGTTTTCCCCATAGTAAGGAAATCCCTCTATCTGGCCAAACTGATATCCAAGAGAATTTCCCTCAGATCTAAAGATGTCATTATTCCACTCCATTGTATAACTCTTAACAGATCTACTGCTAAATATCCAACTAGGAAAGACACTGGGATTTCTAATTAATATAATCAAAAGTCTTAAAACCCTCAGTCACCCTGACACATTAGCTTGACTACCTTTTTATTCTATGTATGGCTCTAATTGTAGCTCCAATACTCTTAGTATCAGCCCAGGAATTACTAAAGAAAAAACTACAAAAATGTAGGAGATCATCAAATGCTAAACCAGTCCCCCAACGCCCTCACCCAACCAATGTGGAAAGCAAGCCCCCAGTGTTCTCTGGGATTATATATACCAGGTCCGAGATTGCCATACTTTGGAGAAAAGGAAATAATACTTCAGGAAACAGCAATCAAGGGCTCGGTCAATGTAAGTCACATTGTTCTCAAGCAGTCTGACTATTCTAGAGCTTGCAGTGAGCCTTGCAGTATCAAACAATTACGGTGTGGCCTTCCTAGGCATAGCAGATGAGTACTGACATTAGTGAATTTTTGTTTAATGGTGTTCAAGGGCTCGGCATCATTTTTTAAGGGTATTTAAGATTTAAGAATTTAAAAGCTTCACTGACTGCTTGTCTAGTAACTGCCTACATTTCTGTGTTCCTTTATACTAGCATTAAATCTCTTTCAATTTTTGGATCTTTCTCTAATGTTAAACAGCAAATTTAGGTAGATGGTCATTGATGGTTTCCACCTTTATGGTCACTGCCGCAGTATTGCTTTGCATAAATACAAGGATCTAGTCAGCTAAACTATGTCTGCCAGAGTTTTTTTTATCTGTTCTGTTAAGTTTTTTAATTAGATGCACCAATCTACACAGACTGAATGATGGGGCGTAAAGCTAGTTCTGAGATGTGCTTCCACTCAGTTTTCCATTCCACGTAACATCTTTGTTATCCTCCTTTGAGTTGCCTCTCTTCTATCTATTTGCCATAGTGATGCTTCTGAACTACATATTTTACACAGAAGGTTGTTTTACCTATGATGGGTTTTGTTTTTCCATATTCAGATGAATGATAAATTCTTCCTAGCTAATCCCTTAGAGCAGAGGGACAAAGCTCTAACTATGACCTAGCCAATCTGGGTTTGATTAGTGGCTTAGACAATTGACAAGAGCAGCAGGAAGGGATGGTAATGCATGTATGGTGTAAGTATGGCTCAGTATCCCTTCAGTGATAAGGATCATTTTATCTGAGTGAATTCCACATATGAACCTCCATGTCCAGTTATGTAGCCAACTGTTCCTACAGTGTCATTCCAGCACTGGCTCCATATCATTCCTATTTGTTCAATAACCTCCAGTGTGGGAATAACAGATGCATTGTAACGGTCCAAATAAGCCATGTCCACAGCTCTTTTCAGTCTAATTCTTTGGATACCCAGATAAGGGAGTATTTCCGATATGTGTAACAAGAACTTCCAGTTATGAAACCTTATTTCCTTCTGCTCAGTGGCTTCTAGCTAGTCTTGATTTTTTTCCTTCAGTGTTCCTTTTCTATTTTTCCCCCTCACTAAAGCTGACCATCAGGTGCCCCCAGCACTTTATTCATTGGTTCAACTAGACCAGTCTTAGCCTTCCTGGAATCAAATTAATTCACATCTGGGACCAGTGAGTCAATTGAGGATGCAGGTGCAATCTTATACCACTGCAGGGGTGTGCCCTAACTCCCATCACTCTTCATCAGCCTTGTGAGCTTAGCAATCTCTGATTTTGGGAGGTACATGCATGCATGCTTCTCAGCATGTAAACAGCCAAGATTTCCACTGCTAATGCAGCATGGTGCCCAACATAACATTGCTTTATGCAGTCAGCCTAGGCTGCTTTCCTGTCCCAAGATGAGTAAGCTGATGTTATCTACTCACTCCCATCCTCCCTTTGTGGCCCCTACAGTGGCCATGTTACTAATCTACAGCGGGTAACCTTGGGGGCAGTAAGGACTTTATCGCTATGTGATACGGAGACAATATTGATGTAGAACTTTGTTTATCCTCTTTTTACCTGCTTAAGACTCATACATGACTTGCGTGTGAATGTGGGGTGTATTTACAGTATAGTATAGTCAATGATATTGCCAGCTCCCCTCTGTTCATGAATAATTTTAGAGGGGATTCCATAACATCTAATTTATTTGCACATCTTTAGTTTGATCAGTTCTTGGTAGACTCTTTCCTTTGTTACAAGTGTCTGACAACTCCTTATCCTGGGAACTTCTACTAACTATATTTAATGCACGGATTTTCTCTTCCTTTTGGAATATTGGGTAGAAGTATTTTATTAGCCTCTACCTTTTCACACCTTCTCTGCCAAATTTATATTATTCATCTTTATTCTCCCTTCCTAAATCTTTGTTTGGTCGCATAGATATCGATACAGGTTTTCTCTTCCATTTTAACTAAGCTGGCTATTCTGTCTGTTGGTTTTCTAGCCCCTTGGCCTGGGTGTAGGTATGACAGGATTTACCAACATTTTCTGCGGTTTGATCACAAGGACAAAGCCTGAGTGATAACACAAAGCCAACCATGAGTAAATCATATGATACTCACACCCAGTTGTGGAGTATGCTTATTATATAATGACATTTACTAAAAAATAAATCTCTTACCTTTCTTACATAATGTGAGTGTAAGGTGGGACTTTAATGTTCTTCTACCTCCTCCATTGCAACTACCTCCTCCATTGCAATCTGATGTACTGCATATGCATGTCATGATGCATCAGTGTAGGTAAGGGAAGCTACAGACATGAGAGCATATCTGTAACTGGTCCTCTCCCCCTCTTTCTCTATATGTCTTTTTACATAAAAAAGTAGGACGTATGAAAGTGTAATATCTGGTATTATTGACTGAAAAGGCATTCTCAGTACCCTACAAAAAATATATATATATGAGTTACAGTGCAAAAATATGAGGGAAATTAGGGATGCTTTGCAAAATGTGAACAGTTGAAAGTTATGGTTACTGATAGCATGATCGATGGTTGTACAGGTAACCATTCCTCTCAAATGTCCAGACTTTTGCAGAACATTCCTGATTTTTCTCAGATTTTGCTCTACTTTTCATAAAATCGTTTAGAAATGGTGTTTTCCGGTATATTCCAATAGACTGTCTGGCTGCTGAATAATAAGTGTCTAGAAGTTTTTGTATTAGTACAGCACAATTTTCGATGGACATGCTGATTGGACTGTCTAGTCAATGTCCACATTTTTTAATAGTATTGACCTATACTTTTATAATTATTATTATTATTTGCTCTTTGTTTTTTTTTGTATCCTGATATTTCCTAATGCTGTATATTTTTCAATATTTTTTTTTCTGATTTCTGTTTTAAGAATAACAGTGTTAGTACATTCTTTCTGCAATGTATATTTGTTTTATTTTCAAGATTTTTGCATCTGGAATGGCATGGCATAGGCTGTTTTTTATCCACTCATCTTCATGCCTATGTGTTAGAGCTTTTCTGAAATACTACGTTAGTTTGTCATTCTACCCTCAGCAAATCTTGTTTCACCTTTTATCCGGTGGAACTGTATAGTAAAGCTGATGATGAATCACACAGCTCAGTGGTCATTTCCAGACCCAAGATATTCTCTCTTACCATTACCAGCCTGTTGTATACAAACATGATGCTTACACCCTTTTTTAAACAAAATTATACATATACTTAAGTCTTGCCAGATGAATGAAAGCTGGAAATAACAAAAAACAAGCAAGCAGAGAAACACAGCAAATAAATTAATAAACAAATAATATCACATATATGATCAGGTGCACAGTTGCAGAGTCACACAGTTGTGTTATCAGTTCTCCACTGAAGTGATTATGTAGTCCTCCTCAATGTACAGCCAATGCTGTTTGTCTTGTACTAACTACTTGTCCAACATACTGCCTACTACCATAGAAGTTGCTCTACGATGCTGAGCTTGAAAATGGCATCCTCATGCACTTAAAATAAATAATACTGTAATTGTGACATAAACTGAGACTGTGCTTCCATTATATTTGAAAATATAAAAACCTGTTTATTTGGAATAAACGAAACCTTTCTCAATAGACTGCTAATTGGAGTTATTTGCTGACAAGTTCGTATTTCAGCTGATGGTGCACTCTTTATTTTCTTTTTGTACATGACTCTGACTTTTGAATAAGAGTGCTTTACCTGGCAGATTGTGTTCTTTTTTCATATTTGAAAATATGTTTGATAATATGTCACTAATGGCAGAAGACAAAATACTAAATAAATGCATATTCCTTTTCTCATCATCATCTTCTTTCGGCTGCTCCCATTAGAGGTCACCACAGCAGATCACTTGTTTCCATTTCTTCCTGTCCTCTGCATCTTGCTCTGTCACACCAACCACCTGCATGTCCTCTCTCACCACATCCATAAACCTTATCTTAGGCCTTCCTCTTTTCCTGTTACCTAGTAGCTTCATCTTTAGCATCTTTTTTCCCAATATACTCTGCATCCCTCCTCAGCACATGTCCAAACCAACGTAATCTTGCCACTCTGGCTTTGTCTCCAATCCTTCCAACCTGGGCTGTCCCTCTAATATACTTATTCCTAATACTGTCCACCCTCGTCACACCCAGTGCAAATCTTAACATCTTTAACTCTGCCACATCCAGCTCAAACTCCTGTCTTTTTGTCAATGCCACTGTCTCCAACCCATATAACATAGCTGGTCTCACTACCCTCTTGTAGACCTTCCCTTTCACTCTTACAGGTACTAGTCTGTCACAAATCACTCCTGAAACTCTTCTCCACCCACTCCATCCTGCCTGTACTCTTCTTCACCTCTCTTCCACACTCACCGTTACTCTGAACTATTGACCCCAAGTATTTAAACTCATCCACCTTTGCCACCTCTACTCCTTGCATCCTTACAATTCCTCTATCCTCCCTCTCATTCACACACATATATTCTGTCTTAGTCCTGCTGACCTTCATTCCTCTTCTCTCTAGAGCATATCTCCATCTATCCAGGGTCTCCTCCACCAGTTCCCTACTCTCACTATAGATCACAATGTCATCTGCAAACATTATAGTCCACGGGGACTCCTGTC
This sequence comes from Protopterus annectens, assembly GCF_019279795.1. Classification (NCBI taxonomy): domain Eukaryota; kingdom Metazoa; phylum Chordata; order Ceratodontiformes; family Protopteridae; genus Protopterus; species Protopterus annectens. The sequence goes on from NC_056729.1 coordinate 1,029,439,660, forward strand.
TGATCTCGTCTGTCAACCTGTCCATCACCATTGCAAATAAGAAAGGGCTCAGAGCTGATCCTTGATGTAACCCCACCTCCACCTTAAACGCATCTGTCACTCCCACAGCAGACCTCACCGCTGTCACACTACCCTCGTACATATCCTGTACCACTCTTACATACTTCTCTGACACTCCTGACTTCCTCATACAATACCACAACTCCTCTCTAGGCACCCTGTCATATGCTTTCTCTAAATCCACAAAGACACAATGCAACTCCTTCTGACATTCTCTGTACTTCTCCATCAACACCCTCAGAGCAAACATCGCATCTGTAGTGCTCTTTCCCGACATGAAACCATACTGCTGATCACTAATCATCACGTCCCTTCTTAACCTAGTTCCACTACTCTTTCCCATAACTTCATGCTGTGACTGATCAATTTAATCCCTCTGTAGTTACTACAGCTCTGCACATCACCCGTATTCTTAAAAATTGGTACCAAAACTCTTTTTCTCCATTCCTCAGGCATCCTCTCACTTTCCAAATTCCTTTTCTACATTTGCTAATATATTAAACATATTTACAGAGAAACAATCATCAAAAAGGACTGGCATAAATCTGTTTCTAATTTACTTTTTTCTGTTCATTAGTCTTTTAATAGAGCTGAAAAAACATAGTGAAAAGAAATGCAGAATTGAGAATTAGTGATGGGGAAAAAAGAACATGTAGTTTATTGTTGTGCTTGTACATAAAGGATTTAGGGAAAACATGCTCAAAATAACCCTCAGCTGTATATTTTCTCCAGTTAGCAATTTGCAGTAAGACATTTTGCTCACAAGAAAAAAAAAAGATGCATCTGAAAGACATCATATGTTCAAATTAAAACAGAAGGTCATTACCTGGATTGCCTTTAAAGACAGAGCCTCATTGCTATAATGACCAATTAGAGCAAAGGATACTGAAACTCCTGTCTGTGATGGCTAAGTGCCAGAGGTTAATCCTGAGGTCATCTGCTGACATATATGTCTCACAGTCACTGTTAACAGAGATGGAGTTGATATGATAGGTGTGAGCATTGGCAAATATTCTCCTGGGACTAACTTCAACCATCAGATCTGTGGGCTTCAATACAGGAACCTAGGACATGAAGACAAACAGCAAATTAAATTCTAGACTCAATTACTGTTTATGTTTCCAGCACAAATACAACATGGTATTTCTGAATTTTAACAGACTAGGAGTTTATCCACTTTAGCAACACTAACAGCAGCTATTTAATACATAGTAAGGACTTTTAGTCTACAAATATTTCATTGCATACATAGAAGATAAGTCATACCATCTTACATTTTTATATGACAGTTGTATATTTATATTTTGCATAAATAAATTGAGGAATTCAATTGCATGTATTTATAATGGAAATCATTTTGTTGTATTTTTCATATAACAGGACTTCTCAAAACAAACATATTATTATTATTATTATCAGTCATATTTTCTGGTTTGCAGAAATATGAAATACTATGCAGCTTTCACAAAAATGCTTTTAATTTTAATTAGACATTTCTTAGAAGGGAAAGAGTACATTTAATTCTATAATATAGGAAATAATATCACAAAATATGAAAACATATCTAGAAATAGTGCATCACAATTACATGCAAGATAGAAATTATTACACGGGATTTTGTAATGTTAAAATATACCTTTTAGATGAACTAAGCATGTAAGTTCTTTACGTCACAAATGTGTGCATTTTTAATTAATGATGTGGTCTACTGCTTTTGTTTTTATTGGCTAAGAAAACCATGCTCACTAAATAGGCAGTTTTCTCTCTGGTTGACATGAGTACCTGCTGAGAGACGCTGGAGTCTAAATAGCTGAAATATACCCTACAGCCAATGCCTATTTCTGCTCCATTTATCACTTAGCAGCCTGGCATTCAAATCATCTGGTTCTAGTTGTTCCCTGGAGATGAAAGTGACAGGTCACCATTTAGGACGCTGTCTTCAACTACCCAAATGTAAATGAAGCCATGTGGGGCAGTATGTTTGAAAAGGTCATCTACAGTGGCTGATACCATAAGAACTGCAGCCAGCAGCTGCATGGGAAAAGAAAGGACAAACTGATTCATCAGAGTATAAACCATGATTCCGAGTTGCATTTGATCTGTAATTATTGACATATTTTGATTACTGCTTGTGAAATGAATTTCTATTCACTAGATAGTTCATTTTTACAGAACAAAACTCTAAAGTGATAAGTATATAATTCCTTCCACACATACTGTGACACCCCTCTAATTACTATTTATTTTTTTAGTAGCAGGTAGGCAGATTTGACTCACCTATCACTGATATCAGTGGGTAAGCTAGGTCTTGTTTATAGGAATACATTCATATGCCAATAGCATTAGTACACGAGTACACACTTTGAGGACACTCTCTTTTCCATAATGAATATTTCAGCAAAATTAACTTGTTGCATTTAGGTTTTATAAAGCAGCCATCTGTTTTTGAGCCATAACAAGCTGGAGGTCTAAACTTTCCATTAATCACACCATATAGCACCAGCACCATGTGAAAAAAAGAGACCATTACCTTGCCATTGATATGAACTAATATAGCAATAACCCATGCCTGGGTGTGGGTAATGCTGGATTTACCCACGGTTGGTGTGGTTTGGTCACGAGGGCGAAGCCCGAATGGCCAAACAAAGCCAACCGTGGGTAAATCCAGCATTACCCACACCCAGAAGTTGGTTATTGCTATTATACAATGACATTATTTAAGAAAAAAAATAATTACTTTTCTTAAATAATGGCATTGTATAATGCCTCCTTTCTGCCCTTCCACAGCTGTCTGGTTTTCTGCGGCAGTTCTGATGTACTGCGCATGCGTATGCCTACGCAGTACATCAGAGCTGTGGGCAAAAGCAACTGAGAAAGCAAGATCTCTGTTGCTTTTTACAAACTGTTTTGCCATGTTAAATGGGTTTAACATAGTGAGACAGCTTTAAAAAAAGCAACGGAGAATCTCTGTTGCTTTTTTTAAAGCTGTCTCTGTATGTTAAACCCATTTAACATAGCGAGACAGTTTTGAAAAAAGCAACGGAGAATGCAAGATCTCCGTTGCTTTTTACAGACTGTCTCGCTATGTTAAAGGAGTTTAACATAGTGAGACAGTGTGAAGCAACGGAGATCTTGCGCTCTCCGTTGCTGTAAAAAACGAGTTATAGTAATGGAAAAAGTCCGGGCGACCGGACCTTTTTCCATTACTATAACTCTGATTTACAACGTGCACGCTGACCAATCAGCATGCACATTTTTGAATATTAATGGGGGGGTCGTTGTTTAATAAATTATAATCATACTCAAATATGAATCTTTATGTTGTAGACCAGTTATTGTATGGTTTTCCATATTGTCATCCAGTAACAAATGCTTTCTGCATGCAATAGGATGTTTGAAACCAAATGTAAACAAATCCGAGGTTTAGTAATGCAATTAATTTTAAATAGGAGTTATTCCATCTTTTGTTGTTCTTTCCACAAAGAAAGAAAAAAGTAAATCTAGTAGTATACAAATAAATAAACACTGATAGAAACAAACAAAACTGATTTTAACAAGCACTTAGGTTCATAGGCAAGTACTAGGCTATCTGTCCGAGGACATCTATAAGCCTAATGGAAGAAACCAAGAACCCGCAGGGAGGCCAAAGTGCACGGATTGGACCAAGATACTCCAAAATCTAGAAATAATCCAGCACATGGAAATATAGCATAAAATAGATTCAATTTATTGTGGCATATCAATAAAGCCCACAAAGGATGAAGCAAACCGTTTTCGGCTAAAAATTAGCCTTCTTCAGTGCAGCAAAAACAATTTACAAAACGACTAAATACTCACATCTTTATATATATATATTTCAAGACAACAAGCTTGATGACAGTACAACACTGATTGGTTCAAAAATAATTAGATTAACTCATTCAAGTCAGGTTAGAATAATGTAACTGACATGATGTACCAAACTGACCCATTCTATTTATTATATTATCAAAAATCAGTTCAGCTTAGTTCATTAAGTCCAGGTCTGAATAAAGCACCTAACCTGATAATCCAACCCAACTCTTTTTGGTTCAAAATATTGTGCCATCCAGCTTTACATGATCTATTCACTACGATTTTGTCTATAATCACAAAAGAAAATTTGGCAGTTTTATGTGTAAGAGTGTGTTTATACAATGCGTTTGAGACCCTTTTATTCCTAATATTGCTTAAGTGTTCACTTATTCTATGTCTAAATGGTCTTGAAGTTTGTCCTACATAAAAAGAAGAACAAGTAGCTAGATACACAATCCAATTGCTGCTACAGTTTCCAAAGCATTTGATGTCATAAGCCCTAGATGTATTACTACTAGAAAACTCTTTAGTTGGAAGTATATGTGTACATACACTACAATGGCCACAAGCAAAGCATCCTAACAGTTTTCGTTCTGCAGAGGCAGAACCATCAGTTCATATTTTACACATTATAAACATTATTCGGCCCCCATTTTACAACAGAAAGCATTATTTGGTGATGTACTGGTAGGATGCTTTGCTTGTGACCATTTAAATATGAATTAAGTTGCCTTGTTTTGTTATCACGTGAGAGACTGCTTCCTTCTCTACCACAGGCCAAAATCTTACTCACTCAAGGTAACCAGTTATTGAAGTGCTCACTCAATAATTCCTAAAATGTTTTACTTTCTTTGAGTTTCATGTCTCTTGACTTCCATCATGAGCTATACAGGGGCCATGCACTTTGGAAAAATATGTTTAACTTCTAGCTTAAATGCTATTTGAGCTAAATCACGTAGGGAACTAACTGCAACCTGAACATCTTTTCATTCAGCGTAAAACAGAAGCTGAACTACAGGAATTGCAAAGTGCAGCTATGTCAGCAAATTACAGGGTACACATTTCTTCACAATCTGCATGATTTACAAAAGTCAGGCACAACCATTTCAAGAGAGTGAAGCATATTTTACAGCAGAATGAAATGCTTTCATCTGCATAATTCTGAAAGCTAAACCCAGCTAAAGGTCTCACAGACAACCCTACTATATGCCTCTGTGTACATAATAAATAACATAAAGGAACAGGGGACATTCTGTTAAAAGTATTTATACAGATTATGAGATTGAGAAATTGTTAAACTGACCTTGTTAAGAAAAGTATGATTTTTTTCATAGAAGTGGAATTTACTAACACAAAATTGGTGAAATATATATCATTGAAAATAGTGCTATATGAATTTGTGACATAAAGGCAATATCCCTTTTACTTTACTTCAGCAATGATTACAATGGGGAATGGGGCAGTATTTTCCCTTGCATGGGTATATAAGACAGCTTCTCTCACATAAGTATTGCACTGCTCTTTTCTGTTTCCAGCCAAGTAAAAATTTTACTCATTTTTAGTTGTCTTTATTTTTATTGTCAAACCATAATTACACTTCATTTTTCTTCTTGTTTAGCAAAATGTATCACTAAAACAAATGCAAAAGGAACAAAGACTTGTAAAATAATATTATTTTAACTGCACGGTATTACTCTGAACTATAAAATACTTTTGTCATCACTGAATTGGCCAGTTTGGTGTTGCTACACTGACTGTAATGATGCTCGTTTGTTTAAATAATAGTTGGATTACTGGCTATGGTATGATACTTGGATGGCCATTCTTTGCTTATCTGCCTCTTTCTTTTGGCCTGTCCCCATTGACCGTTAAGCTTTGGCCAACAGTTCTCCATGTTCCAGGGCAAGAGCCTGACCCTAAGGCACATTTGCTGTTTTGTGTTAAGGGCTGGACATGCTGTGAATATCAGACATCCTTCGTGCTAACAACCTGAATTGTCAACCTATAGTGACAGCCATGCATCCAAAATCTATAACAAGTTCTGGTACCTTTGATAAGCAGGGGCTTGGGAGATGAAACATTTACAAGCAGGGACCTGGGAGACACTTTTTAACAATTCAGCAATTCCAGTGGACAGTAAAGGATATTTTTCACACATGAGCTGGCTACAAGCTCAAAAAACATGCTTAGGTGAATATGTATAATGTTTACATATTCAGATTTTATGATTTTTCCTACCTGAAAACTTTGGAAGGCTGGTTCCGATAACAGATGTTTCGGATAATCGGCGTTCAGATAATCAACTCTCTATTGTAGCAGGAGCTTGATCTGAGAAAGAATCACTTTTCATTAATCTCTTTCTGATTATTCTAAGTAAACTTGCAGCACTGGCCTCAGAAATGCGGCGGTATCCTTAGTTACTAGTTTCCATGCAAGTGGAGGATAGTGGTTTAGTTTGTATATTAGGGCAAAACAAATGAAAGGGTTGATTGTTTGTGCAAACGTTAACTATTCAGCACTATTTTAGGGTAATATGTTTTTCTTTTAGGTGCTAGAAGTATAAAACTATAAACTCTCTTTAACAGTGTCTAGTAAGGTTTTATAGGGAAGATGATGCCATGAAGGAAGAATCTAAACTCCAGCAGATGGATAAGAATTCCTTTTCCATTGTCCAGATTTTTTCCACTTTGACATTCAGGGGTATGCTTGCCAGTAGTGACTCTTGCCTCTAGCAAAAGTAAGTGGTGAAATTTGAACCAATACCAAGTTGTTTGACCATTCAGGATTTTTTTCCAGCCCACGGGTATAATTAGAGGTGCAACATTCAGCCAAATCCTAGAAAACCAGATCTACTTCTTAAGAGTTATGCTAGAGGAACCTGCATTTGGTAGCCTCTCCTTCCAGACTTTTGTTGAGCCACAGAGACTATATCTTTAGATCATTCAATTGTCAACATAATGGAATGTGCTGAATGATGTTAAGCCAGTAACTGGACTCCTTATAAATGGTAAGAGAAGTATGAGAACAAGGAATGACCTGGTACTGGATAATAAGATGGACAGGGCTTGCATAAAGGTAGTTGGAGTGAGGTTCTGGTGCAGTACATGAGTAGAATAGACAGGAAGGAAAGAGCAGAACTGGAGGGAAATTAATTGAGCAATCAAGCAGTAAAGAGATTAAAATGAAGGGATGTGGGATTAATACATTACAGTATCACTTATATGGGGGAATGCGAGACTGGGATAAGAACATTTGATGTAGCAGTTACATTGTTGGAGGACAATTTTCTATATAATTGTGACAACGTCAAAGTATTTGATGGCTGTTAGATAAAATTAGTGCATTAGGAAATGCATGTATATCTATAAACAAAATAATTTTGTTTTATTAAAGTAAATAAAATACTTAAAAAGCACTTCTCCAGTCAAGATCTTTACTGGATTTTACACATTTCTAGCGAAAACATACTAATTCACTCACATCTCTCAAGCTGTAATGTGATTTTTAGAACCTAGGAAAGATGCAGTTGTAAGATAACTCATCATAAATGTGTATGTATGAAAATTATGATCATTGCTGTAGGATTCAAGCACATAAATGGGAGGTGTTAGATTCTTCTCCATAGAGCAGTCCATAAGCAAATACTTTGTGCCAACAAGTTTAGGGCAGCTAGTTGGGCTTTTAGTGGTAATACCTTCAGATTTAGTAGAGTTCAGTATTGTGTAAAGATTAAAGTTTGTAGAATTTAGTACTGTTTAACACAGCCTGCCTCATACAGCAGCCATATTAGTCTGTACCAACAAAGCACCCTTAATAGCCTTCTAACCCCAATACACTACCCTTTTGTAGCTCACAAATCATAGGACTGGACAGCACGAATATGCAATTTCCTAACTTCTCTCTAGCCAGCTTGGTGGATACAGGCACCTTGAGACAATGAGCAAATGTCTCATATTTGATGACAGCCAGTTAATCCTTAAAGAAACAAACACAGTATATGAGAGGTTTACATATACAATGACACTGGAGGCTAAACTCTTGCATACAAGTGCACATCACGTTGTTGAAACCACTCACGCAACACTCACCTCACACAGCACACACACACACAGCATACATGTACACTAATGTATGCTGAGGCACTTAAAGGCAATCTTCCTAAACAAAAAAAAGATTGCCAAGACCAGTCATTGTTGAAGCTATGTCTCAGCAAGCCCAAAGGCACTCAGTAAAAACAACACCTAACACCACACATACTGTCACTCTCAGTAGAGCCTTAACCACTAAACCCCAAAGCCAAGCAAACACACTTACCAGGACTCTCATCATACGGGACTCCATTGTAAGATTTACTGACAGACCTCGGACAAGGAGAAGATAACCATTGATTGCTTATCTGAAGCCAAGATCCACCAACTCACTAATGCAATCAAGTCATTATGTCACAGGTACAAGTATAATTCCATCATAGTCCATGTAGATGTAAATGATCCAAGATCCACCATCCTGGACTATATGAAGAGTGGCATTATGGAGATTTCAGACTATGTGTCTCAGGCTGGTATGAGGCTAGCACCGAGCAGCATATTATCATCACGGAATATGATGCCAAAATATGAGCAAAGCATGATTGATTTCTACATCTGGTTGTCTTTCTGGTGTCATTCTAAGGAGATACAATATCTGTCAGCAAGGAGGACATGGTTAACGGATCACATTGCTTTGCCAGGGATCGTGTGCACCTTTGCCCTCTATGGTTTTGAATACTGGCTAAAACTTTATCCACACATATACTGCATTTTTTTACGCAATGTCAAAATGACAAACCTATTGATGTAGCAAAATCAACTCAACTGAACCTCAAGATGCTACTGCTCAATGCCAGGAGTATAAATAAAAAAAAAACAACTACTTGCCCTCGTCACACTTGAGTATACAGACATCTGTGCAGTTACCAAGACATGGTTTAAAGTGGCAGAGAGTACCCAAGCAGTGCAAAGTTTCAGTGCCTTCCACACTTTTAGACCAGTAACTGCACAGCTGGTGGGAGGCCAAGGTTACAGCCGCAGCAGCACAGATGTACTCTAAGTAACATCTTTCTCACCTACACATACATACATCCTACCAGTGTTTGGTACTCACAGATGTCAGACACTCCTGATCCTCTCTCCTCAGCACCAGAAGAAAGAGCAGAGATGTTGCAGCTGCACAGGAGGAGGATACAGAGCATAATGAGGTACAGGATGAGTACACCTGCTTCACAGTGTGCAGGTTTAAATATTGAGTCATCCACGGACAGGTAGCCATACTGCAGGCTGACATGTGACTCTATTGTCAGGTTATACCTGCAGTCTGCCACATTACGTTTTGTTCTGTACTACCAATTCTGTGGTAACATCCATAGTTCAAATGTAGCAGCATGATTGTTTGATGCTATTACTGTGTGTATAAATGAAAACTTCAGTAGGATTGAATGAGTAGCTTATCATAAATCATATGTTCATAGGTGTGTACTATGCTGTTGACCACTGGGACCTTTTTAAGCCTAGCCATGCACCCCAAATCTCTGACAAGTTCTGGTTCCCTTGGTAAGTGTAAGCAGGGGGATTGGGAGAGGAAACATTGTAAGCAGGGGCCTGGGAGACAAAACATTTACAGGCTGCCTGTGTCCATTAGAGACATGGGTGCCAAACTAGGGTTGAACTTGAATTAGGTTAGGGAAGAACTCTGCTTCACATGGATGGGGAGCCTGTTCCAGAGAAGGGGTAGCCTCTGGGATAAATACCTGTCTCTTCACTGGGTTATGCTTATACCGCAGGCAAGGTTTAAGTCTTTAGAATGGAGGGGTAAAGTTAGAGAAGAATTTGTATGCCAGTTGGTTAGCTATATCTTCTGGCTCAGTATAGGTGGCTCCATTAACAATGAGCTCTGCACACAATTATGTTTTGTCTTTGACGTTGTGGACATAGATAAAGAATGCCTTATTGTTGTCCTTGGCTTGAGAGGCCAAATTTACCTGAAATTTGGCTTTAGAAACTTTACTTATCCTCTGACTTGTTTGTTTAATTTGAGGATAGTGTTTTTATCTTGCTATGTGCTATGTTTCCTAATTTTTGTCCTGATTTTCTTCATTCTGTGATACAGCCTACTGATGTTGTGATTCCACCATGGTGGCTTGTTTTTTCTTTTTTTCTTGAGTAGTTTTATACTTATTCCAGCTGCGGACAGATGCCTATTTGCAACTATTAACATGCTTGTATAGGGTTTCTGTGAACATTTCCATGTAAGAAGCAGTGTTCTCAGGGTCTACAGGGGTTTGAAATCTAGATGGGTTTTCACTTAACAGTAGGAAATTGACTTTAGAGTAGATCTAGAACAATCCAGGATTAGCTGGAATTCTGGGTTTTATTTCGAAGGAGTCCATTTTCTGGTCTGACCTTATCAGAGGACATTATACTAGGGTTGTGCAGTGCTTTCCCATATTAGCAAAGACCAAATGCAGTGTGTTTGCGCTCCTGGTCAGATATTGACAATCTGGTCCATGCAGTTTGTGTTTACAAAATCCAGGAATCTCTGTGTCTGCACGTTTGGTGCCATATATGATTCCAGTTAATAGTGGGGTAATTAAAGTTGCCCATGAACATGGTATTGTGTTGGATGGTGGGTGCTTCTAAAGAGTTCAAATACATGATATGGGATTTCTGGGTCATAGAGGGGGAGCTATAGCTCACACGAAGTGGTATAGAATTTTGCCTATAGTGATTTGAATGGGTCTATATTAGAACGTTGAATGCTTAGGTTGTTGAATGCCTAAATGCCGACATCTAAATGTCGAATGCTCAAAACTGTGACCGGCCAATTATGCAAATTTTTTACCTGTGAAAAAATTCACTTGGCCAACAAAAAAAAAAAACATACTTTAAAACCCCCCCATGCCTTCCCCAACTAAATATACCAACTCCGAGATTACTCTACATCGGGGAAAAGGGCAAATCCCCGATGATGGCCAAGCAAATTTTTTCCCCTGGGAAAAAAATTGTGTAATTGGTCAGTAACAGTTTTGAGGGTTCGACGTTTAGGTGTCGATGTTTAGGCATTCGACACCCTAAACATTCGACGAAGTAATAGGAACCCATTTGAACATGGAGAACTCAAGTGCATTGTCCTGTTTGACCAGTCTTGAGGTATATTTATGTTTTATGTAAACTGAGACATCTCCAACTTTAGTCCCTGTGTGGAAGGCATATAGCCTTGGACTGCCAGTGTGCTCTCTTGGGCTTTAAACCATTTCTCAGTGACAGCACAGACATCAGCATTCTCTAGACATTGCCTTTTAGATTGCACTGTTTATCAACTGAGTTTGATTATCACCCTTGGTGGTGTATTGTGCCATCAGTGGCAATTTGGGATGGGTGTTTGTTGTAGTTACAAGTATATCACCTGTAACACCTTCAGATAAAAAATACAAATAAGCTGCATTTTTTCATGGCACCTGTACTTTCTTATCCCTCTTTCTTACTGTCCTTTGTATTGCAAACTTTTCTCTTAATTTTTATTTTATTTTCCTCCATATATTTTATAACAGTATGCAGCAGCATCTAGACCTGTGCCTGTTCTCCAAAAATGGTACCAGCTTCTACCTGGTCTGTGGGCCAGCCTGTCACGGTGACCTTCTCATCTTAAATTCTGCTTCCATGGAACACACCATCCGGCCCTGCACTGGAAGTTGGGACTGTTGTCCTTGCTGGTAGTGGTGGCAGTAGAGGTGACACCGGCGTGACACAATGGCAGCTGCCCAATACTGTGGACAAGTTGAATGTCTGAAGGATAGATGCCTGTAATGGCCATGTAGAGGATCTCTTCCTGCAGCTCAATAAGTCACATCCCTGCCTCGGCACTGGATCCTTCATATGAGCCAGTGCCTAGTAGTGAGAGAGCCCGGGGTGGCATTTTTGTTTTCAGTGGGTCATAGGCAGCAGTATTATTGTTGCACTTCACCATCCTACCACCCCTATCATGGCGCTCTCCTCCTTTTTGTATCTGTACCCAAACCTGTCTATTGTCCAATCCTCCCAAAAACCCCGAGTCACCCTGAAGTGTATATATCTTGTACAGCTCACATAACTTTTATGAATTCCCACCTATTTCTCAAGTGTCTGGCTTTGCACATTGTACCTCTCTGCCAATGACTGAATCCAGAGCACCAGAAGAACCAGCCAAGATTTTGAGGAAGTCTGTGCAATGGCATGTCTACCTTGGGGATTGGGATTGGATACCAGTGCAGAGCCCATGAATGTAAGGTTCTGCTTATTTTGGTGCACTGAGTAGGAGCAGATTTGTTTGTGCAACCATGCAGCTGGACCATGGTAGCATTACATATGCAGCTGGTTCATGGTAGCATTACATGTGCAGCTGGACCATGGTAGAATTACATGTGCACATGGACCATGGTAACATTACATGCGCTGGAGAGAGTGGAAGGGAAAAAAATGCCCTCCTTGTCAGAGTGATGCATGGTGAATGAACCCCATCACTGTCGGGGTTAGGCTTGCATTGGCTTTGGTAAGGTACTATGAGGGACCCTGAAAAAGGTGCACATCGAGAAGGACAAGGAGGCTGAAAACATGCTGTGAGTATATTTCCTCAAAATGTTAAAAAGAAAGAAAAAAGTTTTTGTTCCCATTAAAAAGTAAATGGCACATTCAATTATTTTCAAAATAACTGGTTACTGAACACAGATATACAAAATGGTACCTTCCATGCTGATCAAGCAATGGCGCATTCCTTTGACCATCCAACATACAGAGAAATTCTACATATTCAACATATGTATGTTAGACATGCATGAACTAATGATTTGATTGGACTTTTTGGATGCTAGCAGTGGGTCAATCCAGGGCACTAAACAAAAGCAGAAGATTATGCTGCCACTGACTTATGAATTTGTGTATTACTGAAAATAGTATTTACCAGAAGTTAGGCAAACGTCATGTAACAGTAGGCAGCAATATGGCAGATCATATGTATTATGGATAACAAAACTTCTTTACCAGTCTAGACAGTTAAAAACTTTATATTTGCTGTTATATTTATAACAAGAATTGAACCATACCTGTAAAGATGTAACTGTACTAAGGTCTTTCAGCCTGCCTTCCTCATCTTTTAAGTTGTAACCCTCAGGTCTCTTGTCTCGTTCACTAACTTTCCATAATTTAACAGTTTTATCTGTAAAAAAAAATCAAATTAAGGTCAGGTATTCTAAACAAACTAAGATATACTGCATGATAAAGTCAGCAAAACATCACTATGTCTGAAATTCTCAAATAAAGCCATTAGGTTAAAAAATAATAGTCTACATGCTAATACAAATCAAATTTTATAAACTTACTCATAATTGGAATAAATTTATAATTTATGCTTACAATTCTATAAAGCATGACAGTTTTACAAATGTTTTATTCACCAGGTTAAAATGATTGAGCTTTGCTGAATATTTAATGAAAGGTGTAGATCATACCTCTCAACTTCTTAGAGCAAGATATCTGGGCAAAGACAAGTAGGACAAAGGCCCCAAAATAGGGACAATTTGGTAATATTGCACTTAAAAACTTAAAAAGGTAATAGAATAACAGGTTTTGCTTTAGCATGGATTTTCTGAAGGGTATGAGGTCTGAAAAGTCAAATGACTGTCATTATTTTCTAACTTCAGCCTTTAATGATTTGCAACTAATTTGCCAGAAAAAACACAATTTTATGAAAATTGGACCAAAAATATGAGGCAAAAATCTGGACATTCTATGAAAATCTGCACAGTTGAGAGATATAAGTACTGTATGTGATACTAGCTTCTGTGCTTTGCTTTCATTCAGCATGACTACTAAATGTTGATTCATTACGTTTGTTCATATATATCTGAAGATGTTCTGCAATTATGTGACTACATCAGGAAAGAGCAACAAATTTAAATTTTCCATTCTCAGATATATGGATTTTGACATACAGTTTCTTACAATCTTAGTTCCTTGAATGGCATATTCATTGTCTATGTGCACCATGGCCAGCATTTTCTGTGTAATTATTTATAGATTTAAATCTCTCATTGCTTACATAACTATTTGCTTATTTGTATTTATTTATTTGTTTGTTTCTTGAGTTGACTAATGAATTGTCATGGATTCTTTTTAGCCACAACCTGGCAAGAGAAAAGGCAATAAATATACAAATAGTTTAGAACAACAACTAGTTAACTGACATGTTTTGGAAAGTCCAAGGAATGCATAAAAAAATCACAGTGATAAAGGAAGGACATGTAAATTCAAGACATAATTTGTAAGTTAGAGGCTCTGACAAACAAATGCACACAGAAATAAATTCATTTGGGGGTGCAAATACTGTTTCATTCACAATATTTTTCTTTGTAAGTTTCTTAGAGTTTACCATTTTTATAAATGGATTTACTACGTTTATATCATGTTATAAAAAGATGAAAATAGCAAACGCTATTTCATTGAACCTAAAATATCTAAACTACATAATATCGAACATTCAGAACAGCGGATTTTTTCCTTGGGAAAAAATTCGCTATTCTGAAACACATACACACAACACAAGCACACCTAAAAAACTTCAATACACACTCATGCACTTATAATCCTACAACTAACCCTACACTAAACTATACAGACACTACTATCTATCCACTTACCTTAATCCAAACCCTAACCCTAAGGTCTGTCACTATCGCACACTCACCTAACCCGCGCCCTAACCCTAACTCACTTAACCCACCCCTAACCTTAATTCACCTAACCCGTGCCCTAACTCTAACTCACTTAACCCACCCCTAACCATAACTCACCTAACCCAAGCCCTAATCCTAATAACCACACAATCGCACACTTACCTGAACCTGACCCATAAATTTCCACCACAGCACTGAAAATAGTGAAGCCACAGAACCGGACAACTGAATTCTTTTCCTAGGAAAGAATTTGGTGTTCTGCAGCTTTGATATTTTTAGTGTTCGCTCAAAACAGGTCGATATTAGAACATTCAACGTTTTAAAACTTCGATGTTCTGATATAGACCCGATTTACTGATACTCCGAAAGAACACACACATCTCTTTGAGAACTAACTATTCAGGAAGTGTAATTCTGCATGGAATATTCTGAAGTACAATTATATAAGTGAGCCTACATCATCGGCTTCATTGAAACATACATTTTGATAGCAGATAAGGAACATTTGTGCCTTTTGGAGTCCCTATTAACCTTATTACACACTGAGGTACATAAGTAAGAACCTAGCTAAATTCGGCTTGCATTACACAGAGCATGGTGATTACACTTGGAAATCAGTAATAAACTTTTGTGGCATTCGAGGTTGTTATTATCATGTTACCAGACAGATAATGTCCACCACAGAACTACACTGAAGAAACTTGACAGCTTTGAAAACTGTAATACACTTCATACTGCACACACACACACACACACACACACACACACACACACACACACACACACACACACACACACACACACACACACACACTGTGGCAGAAGAGTGACTAACACAGAGAAGTGTCTAAAACTTAAAGCTGCTGGCTGATGACATGTGCACTTTGCATTCGCCTGCTGTCTGTCTGGAAGCACTAAGAGTGATTCAGACTTCTAAGACACAGAACACTTTGTGCACATACTCTTTTTTTTTAACTTGCAATACATGAGGGCACTAAAGCTCCTTGTATTGTGATTTTTTGTCCCTTTCTGTCTTTCTGCTACCCTCCACTCCAAGATTCCCCAAATGGCTCCTTTGTTCCTCTACAGCCAACAGGGCTGAGCGTTGGGCTTTCTGGAGAGAGATCATCATACTGCAGATAGAAAACTTTAAACCCTAGCTCTGCTGGCTCCAGGCTTGCTTTCTGGACAAATGGACATGAGAATAGAGCATCCAACCTCCATGCCCTTGCTTGGGGTGCCACCCCCCAAAAGGCATGCAGTTAGACAGTACAAGATTATGTCTTACCTCTGTGGTAATACACCATTTCCTCTGAGATTGCACCCTGTGTTTGTAGCCTCCTGTGTGCTGTCACATATTCGTTGGTATATACATTACTTATGCTTGTCCCAAGACAAAGGAGGGTGACCATAGCTCCTTTACTGCTCTCCCTCCCCTTGTCTGCTCCTTCAGTGCAGTGGGCCACGAAATTAACCCTGATCACCTGGATCATCGGAACCCACCTCTATGTGCCATGAAGCTGGCATTATGTATAAGAAATAATTATGACTGGGTTTCTCTGATCATAAAGAATATAGTGAAATGTTTTAAAATGGATTTGAAAAGTTACCTTTCAAGCTTTGCTGTTGAGGTGATTTTTTTGAAATCCAGTTCTCAAACACATAATAAATTGAATATGCTTGGAGATCGGATTCTAATCCTCTATATCAATGTGAAGTTTTTACATATGAACCTTACTGTTATTAGTGAAGCCAGCACTGCCATACAGATATTCTACATTATTGCATCAAAAGTTAATAGTGTTAGCTAGCACACCTATTTGTATTAGTGGCCTAGTGGTTAAGCTAATGGACTTGAAATCCACTGGGGTTTCCTCGCACAGATTTGAATATTGTTGATTACAAATGTGCAGTTTTAGCATCTTTCCAGCAATCTGATGCATATGTCTTTACTCAGACACCCCCATATTAAGGGCTGGGGGTTGACATAATGGTTAAGGTTGTTACCTAATTGACACAAGTCAATGTTGTGAAGTGATAGACCAGTGAGTTCCTATATGAAAAACCATGGATGACACAGGATGAACCTGAAGAGAATAGGTCACAGGAAGATGTTCTGGAACTTTCTGCAGAATGCTCATAGGAAATCAAGAACAAAGAATGTGCCTAGTTTAGAAGAAAATTATCTAAAGCAATAGCTGCTTGATTTAATAGAGATGGACAGACAGATTAAGATCAATAAAATCGAAAATGTTAGAAGTCTGATAAAACAAATGAACACAATAATCAAGGTTATTCACAGAATTTTATGTGATATAACAGAAGCAAATAGGATATATTACTGGGCAGCTAAATTAAAAACAGATACATTTTTACCACAGGGCAATAAGTGAAAGGAAGAAAAGAAATCAAATCCCACCATGGAAGTACTGAATAGAGAAAACTATAAAGCAATTAAGATGAGAAGTGTCACTGTTACAAGAGCACAGAAGGAAGAACAGATCAAGAAAAGTACTTAGAAAAATAGACGTGATAAAAGCAAAGCACAGTATCAAAACAGGCCAGGATCTATCATATACTATTACAAATAATAAACTAAAGAAATCAATCAACACAGGCAGAAAAATTTAGAAGATATGCTGATACTTATAAAGGAAAAGTACAAAACAAGCAATTCACTGATGACCCATAAATGTTTTATAGAGAATTGGGAAACAAGCCAAAAGGAATAGCACCACCAAAAAAAGAAGAAATACATGCATGTTGGTGAAATATCTGTGAATACCCTGTGGAACATAACAAAGAAGCTGAATGGACCGAAGAAGTAAAAGAAGCAGTAAGACGTTCAAATGTACAGGATATGAAATGGGATCAAGTAACCACCAGAGAAACTGAAACAATATTAAGAAAAGCTGTTAACTGGATAACCGCAGGCCCAGATGCAGTACCTAACTTCTGGCTAGTCTTAACATCTTTACATGAAGATTTAGCCCTGAGTACAAACTATTTATATGCACATGCTGAACAGACACCAACCTGGTTAACAACAGGAAAAGTGATACTTCTCCTTAAGAGTGAATCTACAAGCTATCCTAAACACTATAGACCAATAACTTACCTTCTAACAAAGTATAAACTATACACTGGAACTGATGGTAATAGAGTGTATAGTCATTTAGAAGAAAACTCAATCATGGCAACAGAACAACAGGGTAATAAAAGAAAAGTCATATGGAACAAAGGGTAATTTTGTGTTAAATAAAGTCAAAATTAAGAATTGTAATAAAGGGGAAGAAGCTAAGTATGGCATAGATAAATTACAAAAAAGCATCTGACAGCATCCAACATTCATGGATAGAGGAGTGCTTACAGATATATAAGGTACACCCTACATTGATCGATTACATTACAGTGACTATGAAATAGTGGCAAACCACTCTGTAGCTAAGCCATGATAAAGGGCAAATTATTATCCTGGGAATAAACATTCAAAGAGGAATATTGCAGGGTGAGTATTTGTCACTGCTGTTTTTTAATTTTGCCCTTAACCCATTAAGCTGTCTAGTTAATGGATTAGGACATGTTACAATTTGCCTCCCAGAAAGCAACTTATAGTTTGGTTCCCAGAAAACAGCTAAGTGTAAATACTTCTCATCTTCTTTTTGTGGATGATTTAAAACTATATAGTTCATCAGGTAAGGAACACAAAGTATGACTGCAAGTAGTCAAAACTTTTTCAGATGATGTAAGAATGTTATTTTGTCTTGATAAGTGTGCAAAAGCAACCTTTAAAGCAGGAAAGCTGCAACACCAAGAAAATATCAGTCTGGGACAGGAATGGGATGTAAAGGAACATGAGCAGGAGGGAATGTATAAATATTTGGGAACTGATGAAGAAACGACAATAAAACATGAACAGATACAAACAAAATTAGTACTGAAAACAGCCTTGACATCGAGGAACAAAGTCCAAGCTATAAACCAATTTATTTATTTGACATTTGTTTACCAGGAAAGTCTGCCTTGGAACAAAGCTGATTATCAGTGGAGGCCCGGGGAAAAACAATCCAGATGCATGTCTTTGTAACATGGGAGGAAACCAGAGAACCCGGAGGAAACCCACACGAATGCAGGGAGGACACGCAGACTCCACACAGAAGGCATCCCAGACGAGAATCAAACTGGAGAACCTCTTGGTGTGAGGTGACAATGCAACCGCTGCACCATTACTTTTCCTGTTCTAACATACAGTTTTGGAGTGAAGGACTGGCCTCAAAAGGCACTGGATCAGTTGGACAGCAAAACAAGAAAAAATGCTTCACACTTATCAAATGATTTATAAAAATATAAGCCTAGGTGGTGTAGCGGTAGCATTGTTGCCTCACAGCAAGAAGTTCTCCCGTTCGATTCTCAGCTGGAGAGCAGGGAGTGCCTTCTGTGTGGAGTCTGCATGTCCTCCCCGTGGATGGGTGGCGTTTGAAAGACATGCGTAAATGGGTGTGGGCATGCCTTCGTTGAAGGTTGGACGTCGAGCTGGCACCTTGGTGTTCGTGAAAATCTACTGCCAATCATTAGCGGACTGGCGTTCCACTGTGGCGATACCCTAACCAGGAAAAGCTAAAAGACTAACAGAAAAAAATGTATACCAAAACAATATTCCTTGTACTGAAGGACATATTGGCCTCCTCAAAACAGATCTCACAAGATCCAAACATAGCAAAAGTTTTAAAAACACAAGGAGAACAAATCTAAGATGAATTCTCTGCTTAGTTTAGCAGAAGCATATCAGTGTCAAGTGGAATGGAAATCAAACCAAAAGTAGATAGAAATCAGGCAGCAACTGAATGTGCCAAAACACAAAAGAAAGAATATAAGGTGAAGTATCAAATGAGAAGGCAAGAAATGTGGAAAAGGCATAAATATAGCTGCAAGTGCAGAAAAGTCCTGGAACAACCTCATGTTGATCAGGGTCTGATGCAGAAATGCTTAAGAAGAGGAGAGTTTAAATCAAAAGACGAAAGGATAATATTGGCAACCCAGGATTTTGTGCTATGTACACTTTGGTTTACAAAGTCCATTGAATATGCTGGAGAAATATACAAATGCAGTTTTCTTAAAACATAATTGGAAACAGGTGCACATCTCCTGGGTGTGATACACTAATGGTAGTGGAACTGTATACTGAAAGGTATAATAATGTGGTAAGACTGTTGCATTGGGGACTGTGCAAATATTATAATGCTGAAGTAGCTGAGAAGCATTGGAAACATAAGATGCAAAGCATTATAGAAAATGATGAAGTTTATTTCACATATGATCATCCATTACCAAACAGTTCAAAAAATAAGTACGAGAAAACCAGATACAGTAGTCCAGGAAAAGAAGGCACAAGTAGCATTGATCATTGAAATTCGTACAACCAGTGATTACAGTGTCTTATGTATAGAGACACAAAGCCATAAAGTACCAGGATTTGCAGGCAGAAACAAGGGCAATGCAGAGGAAGGATACCCAGACAATTCCTATAGAAAGTTGGCAAATGTGCCTTTTTGTTATACTCGCTATCTTAGCCGAGAATCGAACGGGAGAACTTCTTGCTGTGAGGCAACAATGCTACTGCTACACCACCTCGGCTTATATTTTGTTTTGCTGTCCAACTCTCCAGGAAAAAAACTCCTGTCCTTTGCCCTGGCACGACTATGGAACTCCCTTCCTCCCTCCATCCGTATCACCACCTACCTCCCTGCTTTCAAAAAATCACTGCACTCACATCTAACATCCTCTTGGGAATGCTCCTGCTCCCACCCCTCATAGCCTATTCTCCACTTACTACCTTCAACTTATTCATATATTACCAGACACCAAATAATTAAGTCAACTGTAGTTCTCTAACCCTACTATTCCTCTGAAGAAACTATATATATATACTACCACAATGCTTTATTTTTCTAAAAATTTTTTAACTAAACTCTTTCTTTGCTCCTACTTAAATCTGGGTTGTTCTACAAAATAAAACCTAAAAATTACTTTGTAACAGCTTAATCTTTATTTAGTTTGCAACCCACAAATGACTGACATTGTAAACTGCTGCAATCTTTTGTTACCACTGCTTTAAAGCTTTGTGTTTAACCTACTAATAATTTGAAATTGTAAGCTGCTGTAATAATTTTTGTAACCTTTGTTTTGGAGCTTTTCTCCCCAGGACTCCATTGAAAACGGGTTCTTATTGGCCCAATGGACTATCCTGGTTAACCAACTGCAAATAAATAATAAATAAATAATAATTAATAAATATGTTAATTAAACTTGCTCTGCAGCTTTTCTCCCTGGGCCTCCACTGAAAATGGACATATATCCAGCTGGACTCTCCTGGTTAAGAAATGTAAAATAAAATAAATAAATAAATAGTAGTAGAAGCAACGGGGTCTTATAAAAAAGAATTTACAGTCGTGTTTAGATATGCTAATGGTACATGTAACTCTATGAATTGCAGAAGAAGTTAGTTCTGGGGACATTGTGCATGTTGCAAAGACCACTTTTGGGCTAATATCAATGATTGAGACAATACTAATTTCATGAATTATAATCATACTTTTACTTAGGAAAGGGGTCCATTCTCGCCATGGTATTAGAAACCAGAAGACTAGGAGAAATTAAACAAAGGGGTTGGGGGATGGCATAATGTTTAAGGTGTTTACCTCACAGACACAAGGTGCACAGTTTGATTCTTACCTTTTTTTATTTTCTCATTACTGGCTAGGCATGTAATAGTCAATTCCTTATGAACCTACTAAAATATATTTTGTGCTGCCATAAACATCTCAGTTTTCATTGAAACTGGGAACATCCCCAATTTTCTCTCAGAACTCTAGCTATCACAAAATGTGTGAGTTTGAGATAAATCAATGGGAGTTTTAATTCTTAAGTTTTAGTAATGCAACATGTAACATTTGCAGACTTTGCATTTTTTCTTTTTTTTTTGAAATGCATATTACTGCAAATGCTTTTATTCAATTGCCTTTGTATGCCAATTAGAGTATTTTTTTAAATGGCCTTGATTTAGGGGATTCGACCCTAATTATTACTGGCTCTGTCCCTGATTCCAGAGAAAAGAAGTTGAGAGCTATTTGCAAAATGCAGTGCCAACAGTCAACAGCTTTATAGACTGATAGACTCACACTGTCACATTTTTTTAACTTGTAGTAAAAAAGGGCAGGTAAAACTCTCTCTATATATAGAACACAGAGTTATAATCAGGTTTCTGATCATAACTTCACTTTATCTGTTCTTGAAACAGATTCTCAAGCTTTACTTTCAAGGTGAGTTTCCTGGAATCCGTTTTTCAAACACGTAAACTGGATAAGACTGTCATCCCTATCATAATTCTCTGTCTTTTTCTTATGTAACTAATCATCTAAAATATTTTTCTCACAGAATATCTTCTTAATCTTTTGCCACATTCAGGTATCACTTTCTCAAACTACAATTGTTTTTTATAGTATACAGTTCCACTGCCATTAGTGTATCACACCCAGGAGATGTGCACTATGTCATGTAAGTATGTTAGCGGTTTAGCCGTTTTTTCTGTACATTTCTGCTAATGTTGGGTATACAGTGTTCATCCTGCTACCTACAGAAAACACCAGTTATTTACACTTGTTTAGCCAAGAAGAGTTTTATCTATTGTGTAATGTATTGCTGACACTGTAGTTCTCACTCTTGTGCTTGCCGTTTTATTCTTTTGCGTTGCTATACTTGGAGTGTTAGGCACCGTAGCCTTTTGTTTGTTTTTGAGTGCGATCTGGCGTCATGGATTTCAACAATTGTGGTTGGGATACTAATGTATAAAACGGCTACTTTGAATTGCGCCGTCTCCCACATGGTCTTCTCTACCCCCTGTAGTGTGTCCGGAATCACAGCCTGCTATACGCCTTGCTAGTCTAATACTTTTATTAAATTTATTTAGTGTAAGTAGCTCCGTAGGCAGATATAGCTCTGTAGTCATTTTAGGTCTGCGTGCATCTATCTCTCTCTCGCAGATGCTGCTTTAAACTTTTATAGTGTTTTTTGCTTAAGCAGATACTGCTCAAAACATACTTTTTAGCGTTTATTGCTTAAGCGTCTGACCCCAATACCTACCTGAATTAGCCAACTATCCTGAATGTGTACTGCTACCTGAATTTTGTACAGTACATGGGAAAATATATCCCCCTTTCTAAGAGTTTACTCTTGGGGGCCCTGCTTTGTTTGTAAACGATCCTTCTGATCAATCGTTCTTTATTTTCCTCACTTGCAGCTAACGTTGGTAACCAGTAAGGCTTTCATTTGCCTAACTTTACTTATAGGCTTACAGCCTGGGCCAATGACTTTGCATGATTAAATAATTTGTACTTCACTTCCCTGAAACAACCTGCTTATTCTGGAAGTGATATTGGAGTGCAACTTGGTCTTGCGACTAGTTGTTTTACCCTGCATCCCTGTCAACAGCCTCCCCCTTTTAAGGTAGACATGATTTCCTATCTCCTAGTGTATTTGGCACATATTTCCTATGTGCAGCGTTCTGACTACTTAGTTCATATTAGGATAACCACAGTGGGCGACGCAGACTAACTCCAAGTGGCTGTTACCTTGCACATGTACTGAACTGTTTTACCTAGTATATTTACTGAATTGTTTTTTTGTTTTTTTTTATTATACTCACCAGAATTTGTTTTTTACTGTGCTGCTATTGTCTTGTTACCTTAACCCTACCTAATTCATATGTTATCTTTCTGATTCCTCCTAGCTCCCTTCCTCCTATCCTGCACTAAAGAACCTGCCTGGTCTTTAAGGACCCCTTTAATCATTCCCAGCCACTCTAAAGCCTGGCCAAAGTTTCTGCTGCCCAGTGATTTGTTTTCTGACCTGATCCTAACGGACTGGAAAGTATGTCACAACCTAGTCATAGTTCTCTACATGTATATGCTTAATTTTACACTGTACTGTATATAGGTGGCTGACTGTTTCTGTGCAATTTCTATCCTGTTTCACACAGAGATAGTATTTAAGCCACTGAGTCAGGTTACCAGCAGCCATACCCCTCACTATCTGTGTTTCTACTGCCCTTTTCCCATACCCCTATATACCCATTACCTTTCGCTCCCCCACACAGTTACCTTTATTGTAGTTACCTTGTTGCATTCTGCTTTCTGCCCACTAGGTGGTGCTCCTAGGTAACCTCATGCTATTACTTCTCCCCCCACTCTTTCCTAACATCTTCTCTGGATCTTGTCTCTGACTTCTCCCCTTGACTAGCTGCTTAACCTCCTGCATTTGTGTTATTGCTATTATCCCTTTCCCTTTACACCCATAGCTCCATTATATCTCTTCTATCTCCTCTAACTCCTCTACCCATTTCTACCTCCAACCTGCCCAACCAAACTCTACTTGCTACTGACCACCTTCACTGCACCTGGAACCTGCTTCATACCTGATTGTCTCTGCAACCTCTTCCTATACTGGCTGTAACCTGCTCCATTCGCCCTGCGGTCTCACTCAGCTCCCCTACCCTACCCCCAATTCCCACCCACCCCTAGTGGTCCTGAACTTATACTTCACTAACCACTCTCCTCTTATTCTCACCCTATCACAAACCTCTTCATCATTAGGCCTCTCCCCTATCTCTTTCTTTCTTAATTAGTACTAATTACCTCTCTTTTGAACTACTCCCTCACATTTTCTAATCACTCTCTGTACTACTTCTCAATTCTACCTCCTTTATAACCACTACTTATTTCTTATTTGCATAATTTACACCCTGGTCTATCTCCTGAAACACACTCTCGTATTTTTTACTTTACCTGCTCACACAAACTACTCACAACTCATAACTACTTATTACAATGGCCCCAACACACAAAACTATTTTCACAAACATACTACTCCTTACTACCACAATAGCCTCTCTTACTATACCTTACTCACTCACCTTCTTTGAAAATATTTCTCTACCTGAACAAAGCCATAACTTCCAACAAACTTTTACATCTTCTTTCATCTATTCCCTTAAACATAGTAATATAACCTGTACCTCTAATTATATACTACCAAAATATCACAGAGCAACCCATGTTACTTACTTCACCTTCAAAAAGAATTTTAATAATTTCTACAAAATCCATAAATTTCTACTATATCCCCAGCAACACCCCCTCCTAGATGGTGACATTCATCCAAACCCTGGCCCCAATACTGACTATACCTATAACCTTAACAATGTAACATTGCCTGTGAATTCTACATTCACTGAACCACCTAACTCTCTCCTGATAGCTCACCTTAACATTAGAAGCATCAACAATAAAATTTTCCACCTGCATGCACTCCTTGAGGTGCACTCATTTGATATTCTATGTCTTACAGAAACTTGGCTAAAACCAACTACTCTAGACCAGGAAATTAGCGCTCCTGTCTATAACATCCTCAGATGTGACCGTAAAACCAAAAGAGGTGGAGGTATAGCCATTCTCTATAAATCTACTCTCCAAATTTCTCCTTTTAATGTGCTACCATCATTAGATACCAAATCTGAAATCCTGACTATCAAACGCCAAATCAATAACTCCAAATCTATCTATCTAATTTGTATCTATCTCCCCCCTGGTAACAATACCAATACTCTTGAAAACTTACTTAGTTACCTCTCTACCCAATTACCACAGGAGACCATTGTACTGGGTGACTTTAACATTGACTGGTCCACCTGTAGTTCCCCTAAACCTACTAATCACGTAAATCTCTTTGGATTCTCACAATTAATAACCACTCCTACTAGAATCCACAAACCTAGTAGTAAGGAAACTACTCTTGACTGGATCCTTATTAACAGCCACCCTGAAATCTATACTCCAGGAACCCAACCCGATGATATCAGCGACCATATGCTTACCTACATTACTAGACAAAAAGTCCACATCCCTAATAACCTTAATCTTAAAACCTCCCGCTCAAAAAAACTCTTTAATCCAGATAGCTTCCTAAATGAACTGCAAGCTTGTGACTGGTCACCACTGACCCATCTTGAACTTGATGAGGCTGTAACCTACTTTAACAATACCTTTCTTCAAATCCTAGATTTCCATGCACCTTATCGCTCTATTAGAATAAGAACCAAATCTGCCCCATGGCTCACAAAACAAACTAGGCAAAAGATGCTCCTCAGAAATAAAATCTGGGCTAAATGGAGAGCCACCAAATGTCCATCAGATCACCTCCACTTTAAACAGTTAAGAAATGCCACCAAGAACGATATTCTTAGAGACAAAAAAAACTTCTACCTTCATCTCCAACAACATACGCCACAAAAATTTTGGTCAGGGATAAACAAACTTCTTCAGCCAGGTCACTCTACTAGTCCGGCCCCAGCAGGTTTTAATCACAATAACTCCAACCAGATCCCCAAAGCCTTTAATAACTACTTTACAGAAGCCATTCAAACACTAGACAACTCTTTACCACCTTTTACTGCTTCCCCACTAAACACCTCCAAGACTTCATCTCCT
>NC_056729.1:1029470834-1029485834 GCF_019279795.1 Protopterus annectens
ATCTCTGTCACCAGGTGGGAGCACTTTACGTATAAGAGATCTAGCATTCTAGTGATTCACTAATAATATCATTCATTCATCAAAAACACCTGCTCAAAAAAGAACTTAACATTTTTCTTCAGAGTACATGGTCCTGCCTTTGTCTAACCCACACTTGATCTAGCCTCTTCTCAACTTTAACTCCTTTCCCCAATTCTACTCTTTACTTCCTTGTACTTGCCTCATATACCATTATACCTCCCCCTCTCCTCACTTTCATAGCATATATATTCATATATATCTTTATTTAAAAAATAAATTTGATTGAATGGTTTATTATTTGTATGCACTTCATGTGTGCTATTCTCCAGACCTGTCAATTATTTCACATACTCTATGTACAGATATCCTCTAACTGTCGATTTTATTATTATGTTTCATGGTGCTTTTAATTTTTTTACTTTTATTTTTGTCATTTGATTTTTATTGTAAAAATATGTAACACTTCTGGAACTTTTCTCCTCGGGTCTCCACTGAAAAAGGGCCTCTGGCTGAGTTGGACTAACCTAGTTAACAAATGTCAATAAATAAAATAAATAAATATAGCAAGTGCAAGGATAAGAAAGCAAAACTTCCCAGTGCTACATTAAATATAAAAGAAATGCTTATCAGAAAGGCTCTGCCATTTATTACATTTATTTCACAAACATCATTGTTAGGGCCATAAAATCTACTTATATTAGAAGTGAACAAATAATCCTTTGCAGTATTAACTTTTGCTGACAAGAAGATAAGTCACTGTCGGAAAAATCTATAGTTTACTAATCTCTTGTCAAACACCAAGCTAATATAATGGCAGTCCTGAAGTGCACTTCTTTTACACAAAACAGCTATTTAATTCCCTAAAAAATTACAGCTATCACAAAACATTAATCTTCATCCAGTATTTTACTTTAAAACCACATTCAATGTCTGTCTGTCTCTATCCAGCATTCCCCAAATGATATACTCTTTCTTAAGCCTTTACAATACAGTTTCAGGAAAATTTCTTCTTATGAACAACCTTCATTATGGCTTTGGACCTGATATTTACAAGACAGATGCAGTCCACATAATAGGTATACTCTTTGTCATTTTTGAACATGTGATTGTTTGGCTAATCGTTATATACTTATTCCAAAACTAGCTAACCTAGCTTCTCTGAACATTCATTCCTAAAGCTCATAAATATCTGTCTCACAAGAAAGTGTCAGTTAAAATAAGGGAAAACTAATCTCTTTTACGGACAGCAACCACTGTGCTCCTCAGGAGTTAATTCTCAGGCCATTATTTACTAAATGACTTACATATATCTTTACAGAGCTTTAAAGGTTCTATGCAACAGAGTTTATATTACAAGGAGGAAAGACATGCAAAAGCTTATATTTACAATTACAAAATAACTTGCACATTAATTTCCATTGCCTTTTATATATCTTACAGTTAACTCAATTAAATCCAAAGCTATGTTCTTTGGTGCTGCTTAGAGGCTAGCCATATTTACCGTTTACTTTAGCTATCCCTTTAGACAACTTACTTCTCTTGTGAAGATGAAATAATCATGAGTGACCTTTCCCTTAACATTTCTTTACTTACAAAAAAATATGCTAAATACTATGGGATAAATAAAAAAAACTTATTTCCAAAGCAGAACATTAGCAGCAATCCAGTTCTTCAGCATAGATGTGTTTGACTTTTTTAAGAGTGAATATACATTTTTGATTTTGTTTTAATGCGCACTAATTGTGAGATAATTGTATCTCATAGACTTCTCTGTACTGTGGGGTACAACAGTTTTGGAGTTAACATATATATGTATCAAGGATGTAGGGGACACAGGCCCCATACTGGAGATACAAGGATGCTTACTGCCTTGCAAAAATACTTTCTAAACTCTTTGGCTAATTTCAAAGTTACCTGTTTTGTGATCTTTTTGCATCT
Source organism: Protopterus annectens (assembly GCF_019279795.1). Taxonomy (NCBI): domain Eukaryota; kingdom Metazoa; phylum Chordata; order Ceratodontiformes; family Protopteridae; genus Protopterus; species Protopterus annectens. The sequence goes on from NC_056729.1 coordinate 1,029,472,794, forward strand.
TTGTTTACACTAGCACTGTAAACTTTTCTTATACAGCTCAGAATAGGTGCTACTCTTGACTAATCTTTCTTTAATCCACAGTACTAAATACCAACAAATAACACTTCTGGAAATCAGCAGGTTTATCACCTTATTGGCAGCAGACTTTACTGCCAAATATTAAATCAGAACAACACTCAAACTGCAAACAGTAAAATAAAATATAAACTACAAAATGAGTGATCAGTAGTCAAAAAATCTATTTAAAACAAGAAGCTTACACTCTGACACCTTGGCTAATACCTTTCAAGGAGGCTAAGAACAGTTAAAAATAGCTAAGAAGTAGACAGTTGTAACGGGAAAGGAATAAGAGGGGAACCTGTACCAGGGAAAAAAAGGAAAGAAAATGTAATTAATTAAACTTTTCCAGTAGCATTCAGTATCCAGTCCACTAGGCTTCAAAGTTTTAAATTTCAGTATAATGAGGGTTTCTTCATATAACAACAGGTAAGTGAGCTAGCCATGAGTAGGAGCTAGGGGAGACTGGGTTCATAGGTTCATAGGTTCATACTAGGCTATCTGCCCTGGGGCAATTATAAGCCTAGCCCGATTCTGTATGGCTTACGCCACCCCTTGATTTGAGTATACTGTGCCCTTTTTTAAGGTTTAGTTTACTGTGCCTCTGTCTAATAGTGACACAGGAGTAATCCCTGGGACAAACCTACGATCCCCCATCCACTTATCGAGATTCTTCTTGAAGAGATTCAGTGAGGTGCTCTGCCTCACATGAACTGGAATTCTATTCCAGAGCGAAGGGAGCCTCTGGGTTATGAACCTGTCCCTCCAGCAAGTTCTATTTATTTCTGTGCTGAGGTTCAAGTCCCTCGAGCATGTGGCTCTAAGGGATCTAGATTTACTGAGGTGGAGCATGTCCATTAATTCTGGATTTGACATAGCTTTGTATGTCAGGCATAGATCGCCTCGAAGTAGGCGGTATGCAACTGAGTAGAGCTGGAGTTTTTTTAACCGAGCAGTATATGGCATCTGTTTGAGACCCTTGATCCTCTTGGTGAGATACTTTTGGGGTCTTTCTAATTGCTGCAGGTGTCGGGTAAGGTACATCCCAAAAGGGGCATTGTATTCTATGATGGGCCTGATGAGGGATGAATAAAGGGGCACGATTACCTCTCTTGATCTAGATGTGAAACCCTTCATGATGAGGTGGGCTATGTAGAAGGTCTTTCTAACCACTTTGGCAATGTGGTTTTCAAAGGAGAGATTGCTATCAACTTGGGTCCCCAGGTCTCTAATAACTTTCTCTGTACTTAATGGGTTTCCGCCTATGTGGTAATTTGTGGGCACATTGTTTTTGCCAAAGGGTATGACTATACATTTTTTGGCATTTAGCTTTAAACCATGGCGCTGGCACCAGTTATCTGTCTCTGTGAGACCTTTTTGAAGGATGTTTGTGTCAGCTGGAGAGTTGATTATGGCGCCCAGTTTGCAGTCGTCTGCGAACTTGGTGAGCCATAGTCCTCCCACGCTTGCCTGTACCTCGGAAAAGTATATACCGAACAAGAGTGGTCCCAGGACAGAACCCTGTGGGACGCCACTTGTGACCGGTTTTGAGTCTGACATGGCTCCAGCAACTCTCACTCTGTGGGTTCTGTCTTTGAGCCAGTTTGCCACCCATCTTGTGACATAGGGGTTTATATTTAAGCTAGATAGCTTATCTATGATGCCCGAGTGGGGTATTGTGTCAAATGCCTTTGCAAGGTCCAGATAGGCTGTGTGGACTACCTTTCCTTCATCTATGGCTTTGGTGACTGTTTCAAAGAAGTCAACCAGGTTCAAAAGGCAGGATCTGCCCTTGACAAAGCCGAACTGGGTAGGATCTAGTGTCTGTAGGTCCCCAATGTCTTTGTTTATGAGCTCCATGATGATCCTCTCCATAGCCTTGCAGACTAAGCTAGTCAGGCTTATGGGGCGATAGTTTCCAGGGTCCGTAGATGCTCCACCTTTGTGGAGTGGGACCACTGTTGCTGTACGCCATTCTGTGGGCACATATCCTGTAGTGAGGCTGAGATTGTATAGCTGTTTTATTTGAGGGATTAGTTCCTCTTGTAGTTCATGTAGGACGCAACCTGGGACGCCATCTGGTCCCATGGAAGCAGTGTTTTTTGCTTTGGAGAGGGCAGCCTTCACCTGAGCATCTGAGATGTTTGGGAGGCAGCCCTCTGCCGGGATAGATATTTGCTCTTTTGAGGGGGAGGGGGTGGAGAAGTTCGCACTGAACCTATCTGCCAGGATATTGGTGATGTCTGTGGGTTCAGTGTATTTTTTGTCGTTTAGAAACAACTCAGAACAAGTCTGGGAGTTGCATCCCAAGTTTCTAACATAACTGAAAAAAGCCTTATGATTGTCTTTGGTGTCCTGTGCAATTTTTCTCTCGAAGCTGGCCTTGGAGGATTTTATGAGGGATTGTAATTTTTTGCTAGTACTGATCAGAGATGCCTTCCCTATTAGGGATTTTGCTCTATCATGTAGTAGCTTCCTCCTTCTGTTGTACAGTTTATTTATGGCAGGGGTCCACCAGACTGGACGCCTGGCTTTGGATGATTGGGTCTTGGTTTTGTTTGGGATAGCATGATCCATGCATTCCTGGAGATGTCTGTAGAATGCATTTATATAGGATTCTGCAGTTTGGGCTGTAGTTTCCACTGGCCCTGTGGCCTTGAAGGATTCCACTTCGGTTTTGAGAAGTGAGAAGTTCACTTTGAGAAGTTTTTCACTGTGGTTTTCTGGGCTGGGGTGGAGTCGGGATGTGGACATCCAGTGAAATTAATTTATGGTCTGATCTTACCAATGAGGGATATACTTCTGGTGTGGAGCATAGAGTCCCCATGTTGGTAATGATCAGGTCTAGTATGTTGTCCCCTCTTGTGGGAGTGGTGACTAGTTGTTCCATAGCATTTGAGTTTATAATTTCCAGGAATCTTTGGGCTAAGGTGCTGGGGCTTGAGTAGTGCTTCCAGTCAATGTTTTGGTAGTTGAAGTCGCCCAATATAATGGTGTTCGGAGAGATCTTCATGTTCTCCAATGTTTTCAGGAAAGCTGACTTTGAGAGGGTGGTCTGTAGGATGCTATAAACTGAAAAGCAGTCTTGCCCACTGTTAGTTGCACATGGATGGTCTCCGATACTGCAATGCCACTAATCTGGAGGTGTGGATATCCTTGATAAATATGGAAACTCCCCCTCCTTTTGTGGTTCGGTCCGGGTTTTGGGGCCGAAAAGCATGATATGAGGTATAGCCTGGTAGTGCTGGGGTGCTCTCTGGAGCCTTGAACCAGGTTTCTGTCACTGCACAGATATCGATGTTCTCCATACTGAGGAGAGCTTGAGTGCGTGCATCTTGAGGTTAAGACTTCTGGCGTTTAGCAGCATTACCCTTAGTTTCTTGTTCCTTGTGCTCTCTATGGGGGTGGGTTTGACTTTTGAGCCTTGCCTAAAAGGCACTATGGGGTGGCAAGAGCCTTTGCCAATATCCGAAAGCCCAGTGGTGACAGGTGCAAGCCGTCCCTAGCGAAGCAACGTGGCTTGTCGAGCATGTCATCCCAGGCTGACAGACACTGGATCCCCTTTGAATGACACCAAAATTTTAGCCAATTGTTAAAATTGATCATTTTGTCTTTGTACTGTGGCATCATTCTAGGTGAGGGTAAGATGCTGCTCAAGGTCAGGGTCATACCAGCCTGGGCTACATGATCAGAGAGCTCCTCTATGTCCCTTTTCATGTAGTCCAGGGAGGTACGTCTCAGGTCATTCACACCAGCATGTACAATGACTGAGTCATATTTGTATTTGCTTTGGAGTGACCTGAGTGCTTGCGTTATGTGGCGGATCCTAGCGCCCGACAGGCAGCTCACTGTGACCTTCTCTTTATTCAGCCTGGTGAGCGGACGCCAGTGTGTCTGACAATAGAGTCACCTATAACAAGAGTATCAGGTGTGTTATTCAGCCTTAAGGGCTGTGGCTGCTTGGCACACTGACTTTGTGGGTTATGTGTTGTGTGTGTTTTGTTTTGAGGTAGCGTTTGCTTGGATGTCTGCTTTGGAGGTCTCTGTTGCTTAGGTAGATTTTTATTTAGAGCCTCCGAGTATGTTTTTGTGTATTTATGTGTTTGGTTCGCTGATGTGGTGGGACTATGTGATACTGGAATTGTGTTGTGTGAGGTTACCTTCTCCTCCTGACTGGTTACACCAGTTTTGAGATGAGAGAGCTCAGCCTCCAGTTTGGCTAAATAGTTGCATCTCTCACATATATTTGAACCTGTTTGGAAGAGGAGAGGGTTGTCCGTGTACATGAGACAGTTGTAACATTGCCTCAAAATTCCCAGATTCACCAGCTGGACTGGAGAGGAAACCATTGACTGACCTTTGGACATGCTAGAGTAATAGGGAAACTGCATTTAAGATGGACCAATAGAGGACAGGGTAATCGTAGAGATTATAAGAGTAAGTAGTGCTTATGGTTTAATAGTGCTAACTTGTAGGATTACTTAATTGGACCAGTGAAGGGCCTTAGAATGAGAATATGGTGTTTAAATTGAGAGATAGAGCAGTTCTAAGGGAAAAAGTGAAGAGCAGACTTTGTGGAGCCAGGAATAGTTTAAACCCAATTAGGCGGCGCTGCCCGTTGTTGCGCTTATGCTCAAAACGCAAAACCGCAAAAGAGGGTTTTAAGAGAGGAAGATGAAGGAGTTTTGGAATTGACCCAGAATGGCCAATAAAACTACAGTTTCAAGTCAGTAACCACTCCCACGGGGGCAGACAGGCTGCTCAATGTTTTTCACTGCCACTGATCAACAGAGAGACTTTCCTTTAGCCCAAGCAAAAATGGCCTCACAGAAACTTACAAACAGTTCAAGAACAGCAAGCCTGTAAATGAACTTTTTTAAATCTCAGAAAAGTGGGAAAAAAGCAAGATTTTTTTTTGTTTTTTTTGTTTTTTCAGAGATAGCAGAGGTTAACAAGTATCAGCAAGTTATAACAGTGCAGTAAATGACCCCACACAAGAGTGCTAGGCCAAAGACAGATAAAATGCAAGTTTTGAGAAAAAAACGATTTTAAAAATAAGTGCAAACAGGAAATTCAGTAAACAGCTCTAGGTTGTGCTCTAAATACTGTTACTAATGCAGAAATCAAATTTAACAAGCCAGAAAATGCCAGAAAATGGGTTTCACATTAAGCCCTAGTGTCTCCTATACATGGCCCAACACACCGACGGGACTGTCACACAAGCCTTATGCCCCAACTATGTGCATGACATACTCCATTGGCCTTGCATCCCTTGTAGCCCGCATTGCTATGTGAACTTTAATCTCCACCAAGATGTCAACCATGGACAGCATGTATTTAACATGCTCCTTAACCCTTCCTCCCCCACTTAGAGAGGTGGTGAGCAGACTAAGGCTTATCATACCTGTGTTCCTTATGTCAGCTCCAACTGGTGTCTGAGTTGCTAACTTGACACAGGTCACCTGGGTCATAGTCAAGGCTTTATCATTCTATTTGAAGTGAGTTGGCAACACAGTTGTATTGGAGCAGCATTCCTTCAGCCAAATAGCTACAAAGAAATGGCTGTGACAGGGTTGGTCCCTTGTTAACTGCTGTATAGTATAGTTTTTTAAAACTGTACCTCAATTGTTTTGAGATAGTGACATAAGAAGAAATGTTGTATACCCCAAACATGTAAATGATGATTTCCTTCCTAAAGCATCGATGGCTAACAGGCTCCTAGCAATTAAAATATACTTCTGACACTGTTTCGAAGAACTGGGAAAATAGGATGAAGCCTTGGGTCTTGGCAAACCCAGCATCCCTGCAGTACACTTTTAGTCTGCAATATCAAAATGGAAGTCTACAGGACTAGCTTATAAATATCTGAGATCAGGTAACATAAATACTGATTGAAATGGATCATTATGGATCAAGTTCGCTTACCTCATTATCAAAGAAATAAAACGGGTATATAAAAGTTTTAGAAAGTGTGAAAACAAAGAGCAGCAGACAATTTCAAGTTAAGAGAATACTGTTTTTGAATAGCAATCCATTGCATATTTGTAGACATGAATGCCTTCTATAAGATCATGTATAGAACTCTGTCCACATGCAGTTTTATGAAATACCTCTCTTTATACGAGACAGTGATATCAGTAGGGATAGGGCTATATGCTGCGTTTCCTTGATTATAATTAGGCCAGTGGATTACTGCTTTTAATAGAACACAAGCTATAGAAAAAAAATCTTATCCTCCCAAGCCAGTGAAAGCTGCAGTGTTAGGCTTCCTGAGCCAGCAGCATCAATTAGTCATGGAAATTATAATAAGAACAAAAATAGAAAAAAGTACTGAAAACAGAACTACCAAGTTTTGGGAACAGTGAAATTAATAAGCAGAAGCGTCAGTCATAACACTATCTCCAATAAAATCACATAACATCTGCATAAATAACACAGCTATAAACTAGCTACAAACTATCAGAAAGGCAGAAAACATGCAGAAGATGCTACCTGCCAACCTCTTAGAGTAAGGAATCTGGACAAAGCCATGATAAAAGTGGTACAAATAGGGACAATTTTTAAATATTGCTCTTACAAACCTTAGAAAGTTGATAGAATAACATGTTTTGCATTCACATGAATTTTCTGAAGGGTATGAAGTCTAAAACTTAAATGTCTGTCATTATTTTCTAACTTTAATCTTTAATGATTTGCCACTAATTTGCCAGAAAGCCACAATTTTATGAAAAATGGACCAAAAATATAATGCAAAAATCTGGACATTCTGCAAAAATCTGTACAGTTGAGAGGTATGTGTCTACCTACCCTTCCTCTACCAAAAATATTACTTAAGACATAAGAAATGATAAAAAAATTAGCACCCTGAGGTAACCTTTGAGCCTCAGTCCAGATATGCTACTCCCTGAAGCCAACTCTGTGATCCAACCCGAAATGAATTATTCTGCATGATAAATGTATTACTTTTTTCTTTCTTATACCACTGATAATAGCTGTCACCCTTCTAAAGACCAGCATCATCGGGCCTTACAGTGTATTAAATAAAATATTGTACACAATGATAATTATATGAAAAAAGGCAAAACCAGATTTCAGAAAAAGCACCTGTCATTTTTCGGGACATATAGGAGGTACTATTTAAATAGACAGCAGAATAAGTAACCCTGAAACATTTCACATGAATTATGAATGTACAATTCAATAAGACCATAATTAGTGATGTAATTTGAAAATTATAACTTCTGTGTAGCAATCAACATAACATATTACTGTTCATGGTAAAAAAAAAACAATGAAAAAATATTAAAAATTGGTCAATATTTTATATAAAATGTTTCCTTAAAACTTTAAACTTGGGCTGCTCTCCAGGTAAGTTTCTACAAAGCTGAAATGTGGTGATGTAGACCAAAGCCATGACATCTGTTTAACAAAATGTGCCATCAGCTTCCATGTAACAGACTACTGGTGAAATCAGCAGCTATACGAGTTCTTTTAACAACTTGTTACACAGAAACGTGGGTAAAAAAGGATGATCCATACTTGTTGCACAGCTGCTTAATACATTATTATGTCATTATTCATACTGCCTTTATGCTGCTCATTAACATGTTTCAGGATGTGTTTATGAAATGTGTGTTTTGTCTTGACAGCGTGAAAACTTTGATAATCACAGATAGCCAAATAAACAAACTCACTGTCTGACAAGTGGCTGCTCCATTAAAAAAATATATGATTGCCTGGATGTGCAAAAGCATTAATTAGTAAGTTTGATTGTATTAAAAGTACAATAGCCATAAACATGAAATATGCTTTTTTTCTCACTGCCAAATATTTGAAGTAACATATTTTCTTTCCTAGTATTTTAAAATAATACATGCATCTATAATCCACCTTCAGTACATGTAAAAAGTATCAGAAACAATACTGTTACTTAGTAAAATAGTTCAGTTTGTTTTAGCAATGTTTCCCGCCAGCCATTTTTACTCATGATGTTATAATCAGATATAAAACAAGCATTCATTTTGACTTTTGTCCTTTTAGTATTGTTTCTGTTATCATTGCTCGCAGCACTGCAATTATGGGTAAACCTGATTAATATTTGTCTTGCTGTTAGCCTGCCTTAATTTTGCATCAAACAATTTATTAGAAAATTCTGGATCTAACAAACTCTTTTTATTTCATTTGCAAAATGTTTTATCAGCAGAGCATATAATAAAACAAAGCAAAATGCTTTGTGAGGTGTTCTTTTTAATTCTGAATGGATAGCATCTTTTATAAAGCTAAAGCAATGCTATATAGTTGACATTAAATTTCTTTCAAATTAATGCACTGAGACACCCCCTCATTAGCAGAGTTACAGCACATTAGTAATAACGTGTCTCTCATCTGACAATAAACCATACCAGTCGACTGATGATAATTCTATGCTGCAAGCATTCCACTAACTAGGAAACCTCTGTGTTAAAAGGTATAATACTTAAACTAACTTCTGTAGCTGGACTCACTTGATTTATAAGACTTAAAATCTACTTTGAGCTGTGTTGTAAAAATATTGAAAATGAAATCATTTACTTTATTTCTGGGACAGGGAAGGGATCTGTTTGGATGGTTGCCTCTGGCATCAATAAAATAGTAGGCTGGCAATGGGGTGGCTGTGAAGAAACAGCTGATTTTTATTCATTGATGCTGCCTGGCTGCCTGCTGATTACATTCATTATAACGTGCCCAAAATTTAACTGATCTCAGCTGGAGTTTAAGAACTGCCATTGAGTCTGACTAACAGCCTACTGTGCCTCTGTAGAGCTTTGTTTATTTATTATTTTCTAGAAAGTTAATAGGTTGCCTAACTTTTTCTTTTCAATCAAAATTGAAAAGAAAATGAAATTTGACATCCTGTGATACAAAACAGAAATAAAGTATGTTAATCTGAGTGGGCACATGCCCTTTTGTTATTGTGCCTCTGGCTGTGTACACCATTTTCCAGCACAGTGCACATTAGTATTTTCACTTCAGCAGCTGTGGTGTTCAGCCATTACTGAATCAATATTTGGTATTTAGACTCTTCCTTATTTTGTTTCTGTGAACAGCCTATATAGGTACACATCATATACCACGTGCCAGAGTCCCACCTATTGTAAACAAACTCTTCATTACCTACAGATGTATCATTCTTTGCATATTCATGGTTGTAACTTTCTTGGGTGAAAATAACACAAACATTGACAATGTATATATATTTTTTCTTTTGCCCCAAAGAACAGAAAGAAAAACAACAATAACAAGAAAAGATGATCTGTTGTTTTAAAGTAAAAAAAAAAAAAAAACTTAGTAACAAAAAAGGAAACTAATATATCAAAATAAAGAAACACCAACAAAGCAGCTAAATGGATGAATGGTTCTCTCAGTAGCCAGATTGTATCCCAAAAACATATAAAGTGAACCAAAGCAATGGAAACATCAAGTATAAAACACAAGTTCTTTAATAGAACGTTACTGCCTTCACAGTATTAATTCACTGCTTCCTCAGACATAAAAAAATACAAGTAAAAACTTCCATTAATAGGCCATTAAAAATCACATGATCAATGCTGTTCATCACCATGGCAACACTAGTCCAGTTTAAAATGCTTAAAGGGACATGCCATTTCACAGTAACCAAGAGGCAACCTACCTATACAGCCCTCTACTTTTTAATACAGGTTTTAGTGGACGTTTCTCATTCAACCCTTTACCAGTATCAGCTCTAAGTCTGATTATCCCTCTGGTTTCTATAACTTCCATTTGATTCCTTATATCCCTTCCACGTTCATTGGTGTGAATCTGTTCCATCACCATAAACCTGAATTTATGTGTCTCATCATTCATTAGAGTGTGTTTTGATAATGCATTTGTAGTGCTCCTTGTTCTAATGTCATACAAATGTTCTCTAATTCTATTTCTAATTCTATCTCTTAACCAATGGTTAGTTTTTCCAACATAGAACAGGGAGCATATGTTACACACTGCCAAATAAACTATATTGTCTGAATCACAGTGAATTAATACTGTGAAGGCACTGACGTTTTATTAAAGAACGTGTGCTTTATACCGGATGTTTCCGTTGCTTTGGTTCACTTTATGTGTTTTTGGGATAAGATATCAAAATATTCTAAATAAATATTTGAGAAGAATCTGCATGACATACTTCACAAAAATAACAAAAGATTTGAAGTAACTTGAAAGAGATTCCTGCCCTTCTTGCCAATAACTTGAACTACAAGTACTGCGAACTCTGCTGTTTGTCCTTCATTGTACTTCTGGGTAGCTTACATTTGCAGGCAAACATTCTGGTACTTACTCTCTGTGTGATAAAGAAAACCCCATTTCTCTTTTGACCAAATGGACATACAGAATTACTCACATGATGTATTTCACAGTTTAAAATTGATTAAGTGCAAACAAAACTAGGTGAGCAAGGTTACTACAGGTGCATGAGTCCCAAGCCCTGAAAAAACACTATCTCAAAGCCAAGGAGCATCTTGTAGCTCATGTAGGCTGCTGCTTATGCTAAACTCGAATAGGAGTTCAGGAAAGCAGCCATAGGGAGGGAGTGCTGCTCTCACTCAAACTCAAAGTTGAATTTGGGCAACCAGCCATGAGGAGGGAGTAGTGCTATCGCTCAAACACAAAGGTGAATTTGGGCAAGCAGCCATGGGGATGGAGTGCTGCTCTCGCTCAAACTCAAATGTGAATTTGGGCAAGCAGCCATGGGGAGGGAGTGCTGCTCTTGCTCAAACTCGAAGGTGAATTTGGGCAAGCAGCCATGAGGAGGGAGTGGTGCTATCACTCAAACACAAAGGTGAATTTGGGCAAGCAGCCATGGGTAGGGAGTGCTGCTATCGCTCAAACACAAAGGTGAATTTGGGCAAGCAGCCAGTTGGAGGGAGTGGTGCTCTCGCTCTGCTCTCACTCAAACTCAAATGTGAATTTCGGCAAGCAGCCATGGGGAGGAAGTGTTGCTCTTGCTCAAACTTGAATGTGAATTTGGGCAAGCAGCTACGGGGAAAGACTGCCACGCTCACTCAAACTTGAATATCAGTTTGGACAAGCAGCAATGGCGAGGGAGCACTGCTCTTGCTCAAACTTGAATATGAGTTTGGCCAGGCAAGCAACTGTGGGAAGGGAGCCGGAAGGGTGTTTTGGGATTAGGGATCAGATGGGAATTTTAGGGTGAGGGAAGGGAGTTTCATTGCTAAGGAGTGGGAGGGGAGTTTTACAATTAGCAAAGGAATTGGGGTTTTACAGTTAGGGAGCTGGAAGGGGTTTTAAAGTTAGAATTAGGGTTCTGGTACGGCTATGGCACCGAAGTTGTTACTGGAGACTAAGTTAATGGGAGTTTGCTTATTCAAACAAGTGGCAGTGAGCAGGTGTATCATAAGCATATAGCATACGAGTGCTTGTAGTGTACCCTAGATGAGCACCCTGACAAGCATACAGTTGTGGGTTCTGATGGGTGCTCAGTAATTAAAGTTACCTAGCAATGTCTCAGTCTTACAACTTTGTCGTTAAGTTCAGGTGCATAAGAATGACCACATATAAGGTACCAGGTATACCAGAAGTATTCCTTAAAAAACAAGTTTAAACGTGACATTTGTTTACTTTGGACTAAGTGTACAAATCAAACTAAACAGTTTAAAGAAAATATGACTGAAATTGTCACAAGAGGAGAAGTATATAAATAATAATGAGAGTTTTTTTCTTTTACTTTTGGAGTAATGTGTAGACATTAGACAATAAACAAGGTGGAGCATTGATGTCCTGTGATACAAAACAGAAATAAAGTGTGTTAATCTGAGGTAACGAAATTGGACTGAAAAAAATAGATACAGGTTCTAAAGCCAGACATGAAAAATAAAGAGGGAACAACTCAGATTTATTAGTTTCCTCTAAAAAGTATTTGATCTTCTAGAAGTAGATGGTATATACAAGTGAAGGAGATTGATGGGAGGCTATTACTTTCAAAAGCTAAAGACCAAGACACTATAGGCAGTCCAAAATTAAGTGTTAAGAATGAAAGTATTTAAAAGGAAGAATCATCTATGGAATTAACCTCTGTTAGTAGTACATGCTGAAAGTTATATGTTTAATAATTGGCACTGACAGAAGTGCTTTTAGGGAACACTTCTCAAAACAGTGAGATAAGACGCTGACATCTTTCTTTTGAAAGTAGCCTACCATAAGGGATGTTTATTTTTACAAACAACTAAACAAAAATGAGGATGTTAGGATACTTGTTTGATGGAATCAGAGTCAACTAAAAGGTTCAGGGAAAAGGAAATAAGTAGTTTGTGACTCAAAAGGTATTTTTTATAGATTAATAAACATGCATAAAGAAATAAAACAAACAGCACAATGCAATCTGAATCAATGAGTGAGTTTTATTTTTTAACACAGAAAAAAGGACAATTGGGCAAGGACTTTAAATAAGAATTTTGCTAAATTATCTGTTATTCAGAACAATAAACTGGTAAGGTTATTTTTTTTAGAAAAGAGCACTTCTCAGTAGGGCTGTAGGAAGGTATATTTTTCCAGCAATAAGTGCAGTTAATATTATTTTCAGGCACACACAGAAAGATTTATTTAATCCTGACAAAAAAATAAAAAATTTCACGGCACACAGGTATGCGCATGCAAAGGTGCACACACATATACTCACACAATCACACAAATACAAAAACAGCTACATTCCATTGTCACTTAAAGTCAAAACAAAACATTAAAAATATAAACTATTAACCAGAACAACAATACAATGTAACTGTCAGTGCAACAATTTCTCATCAAAAGTGCCAACAATCAAACTACTTTTGCCTAGGTCTAATTTGTCCAAGCTAACTGGAGTCATAATACCAAGCAGTTAGTTCTCTTTGAATTTTGGATAACAATGACAGCTATTATTAAGCCTTGGCTTATGCCATAGTTCCCTCTGTCATAATTAATTAATTG